>NC_143559.1:84324852-84631323 GCF_054136105.1 Typopeltis vanoorti
GTCTCTCTTCTACAGGTACTTTCATGGTCGCATCTTCAGTGAACTGGCAACCATCATTCCTCCACTTGTTGTTGCACCTCTTAATACAAGAGCAGCAGCTGCCCAGCATGACTTTACTCTTAAACTACAAACACACTGAACCTGCTTCTGCTCTTCCTCTTTTATTCTGTCCATTTTTGTCTTTTGGAGTAGCCTTCCTTGTGAAATATTCCCAACTAACTATAACCTGCACCTTTTCAAAAAAAAAAAAAAATCTATCCCAGTCCTCATCTGTTCCCCACACACAGCACTAATGTGCTTATAGGTCCCTCAGGCTTTCATGTATTGGATCAATTTGAAAAAAAAAAAAAGAAAAAAAAAACATTTCATAACAGAAATAAGAAACAAAAGACACCTGACAGATGTATAAATATACAAATATTTCTCATCATCTGTGCAAGAGGTGAAAAACCAATGGAGAAAATATTGCCTTTCTTTATTCAAAATTATTTAGAAGGGGACCAGCAGAATATCACAAAACAGTTTAAAACACTACATTCTGGTAATATTCTTGTTGAAACATCACATCAACAACCTCCTGAAAAAAGTACTGTGAGTTGAGTAATGCCAGTGGGTGGAACATGCATTATGGTAACACATCAAAAAACAACACAATTTCAGAATGGGATATTCTCATTGTTACAGATGAGGAGATATGTTCAGAGCTTAAATATCAAGGAGTGACAGGTATGAGGCATATCCTGATATGTAGGGATGGTCACCTGGTTCTGACCAAGAACATCATCCTTACTTATGATGCACACAAACTTCCAGCATCAGTAAAAGTAGGATATCTCAACTGTCCTGTTAGGCTCAACATTTTTGCAATCCACTAAAATACTTTAAATGCTAATAATATTGGTATGCCCAAACTGCCTATCATAGTTCTACTATCTGTGTGATGCAGTAAAAAAAAGCATGATAATAAATCTTGTTCTGAAAAGAAACCTTAATGTGTTAATTGTGAAGGAGACTATCTAGCCCACTCCCATGCATCACTGCATAGGTGTAAGGAAGAAAAAAAAATGCAAAAGATAAAAACTGAAAAAATATCTCATATCAGAATGTAAAGAGGAAGCTGGCTACAACACCTATCCTGAAATCCTCTTATGCTCAGCTCAGAAGCTGAGCATACATTCCAATATTAATGGATTGTTGTAAGTACCCTTGAAAATAATGCTCTCTCTCTCTCTCTCTCTGTCTCTCTTTTCACCTTCTTAATAATGGGCACAATACATTCTTTCATATGCCTACCTGCTTGTATTCTGCAATAGATCTTGCAATCTACCCTGTCATTCTTTCGTTGCTCATGCAATGGCCAATCATATCATTTCATATGGTTTGCACTACCCTCATAGGAACTATGCTTTCCTTTGTGGTACCCATGTGGACAATTGACCAGCTTCACTTGGAATACATTTTTCCATCTTGCAGAACTTATAGGTGCTTGTACAAGACTGTCATTGAAACACCTATTACTAAAGCAGTAATGTATACAATAGATTGGGTTGTCAAGATGGCAACAATTACATTTCCAAAATCATAGTCTCAATTTCCATAATATCCAAAGCTGTGGTGGAACCCTGAGTGCCAAGCAGCCAAAAAAAAAAAAAAAAAAAGATCATAGATAGATACTCTACTACACTGGACTACATAGCTTTTAAACATACTTAGGCCAAAGCATGTTATGCTAGATGTTACAGTCATAAACAATCTTGGATCCAGTTTGCATCATCTGTCAATTACAACCCTGAGAAAATTGTATGGGGTAAAATCCAGAAATTGAAGGGGAGGTAAAGAATACACTATTTATCTATCCTTGAATGTAAAACAGATGTGTAGTTGTTGACAAAGAATTTGCAGACACTTTAGGGGAAAGCTTTGCTATAATCTCAGCAAAAAAATCCTCACGAACTTTTTGATGTTGAAAGAACAACAAGAGAAACAGTGGCCCAACTTTCCTATAAATAGGCTAGAACCAAATAATCAGCCATTTGTTGAGGAGGAACTAAAAAGATACTTTACTCTCTCTCTCTCATGCCAATACTGGAGGGTCTGATGACATCAGTAATGAGATGAAAAAACATCTTCCATGATCTTGTATGTAACTCCTTCTTTTACTATACAACAGAATCCTTACCAAGGAGCAGTTTCCAGATTCATGTCACAAGTCAGCTGTCATTGTTATCTCAAAACTAGGAAAAGATCCAACATAAGCAAACAGTTACTGACCTATCATCCTGACAGCTATCTTTGTAAAATTACAGAGAAAATGCCAGACTTCTCTGGTATGCAAAAAGCAATGATCTGCCATTAAAATCTAGCAACTCTAGCTGCAAAAACAGCTATGAAAAACAATTCAACATCAATATGACACCATTCAACATCAGACCATTTGGCCTGTTTAGAAATATGTATAAGAGATGCATTCCTGAAATTAAAACATCTGTTTTCAGTTTTCTTTGATATGGTAAAAGCACATGACAACCTGAAAAATAAATCTCATGAGATTCAGCTTGAAATTAAGCATTGGCAGTCTAGTCAACATAGTAGAAACAAAAGAGAGAGAAAGTTGCTTTTGTTAGCTCTGCATAGGTCATGGTCATCTTACACATTCTTATCTACTGAAAGATGATAACCCACATTTGTATGAATGATGCACCACTTGTGTTACCATTTGCCATGTCTGGTGGAGTGTCAGCACTTCACTTGAGAAAGGGATGCAGTTTTTTTTACTAATCTGACTGAGCCATATACAATCAGGCATGTCTTGTCAGACTCAGACAAATTGCATTAAGTTTTTTTAACTTTTTAAAAATAATTTATACAGATATATTTGATTTTGAATGTAATTTATATGTAGATATAGCATTGATTATTTTTTAAATTTGATTTTTTTTTACATCACATGCTATTTACTTATTTAGCTATTTATTTATTTTTATTACACTGAGTACTGCTGTAATCATTATAATGACATTCCATGACTTTTCTGTCTTTGCACCAATAAACTACAAACCAACCCAGTTTCTTTAACAGCCTTCCAATCCTTGCATGCTACACATGCTATACATTAATCTATGGGTTCTTCTGCCTCTTGTGTATGAGGCTGATATGTTTTACACACACACACACGCATCATTATCCACACTATGTGTGGATTAGACTCCAGTAGTAAGTTATAATAGCATTGCATTTAATTAACTTCTCGATCAAAAACAACGATCAACTAGGAATTTGATCGTTGTTTTGAATTGTAAAATACGCTTATAAATATCAGATGATCATATATAATTAGTGGTATTGAACAGTATTGTTTGTGTGTGAATGGGTTTATTATGTGTAGTGTTAATGGTGTTGATTATTCATTTCCATTAATTTTAAGTTATTGCAAGTTAAAATATTCTTTAAATCATCTAGATAGAAAAACAAATCTCTTCTGTTAGCTAAATTTTTCATGATGAATCACAAAGTAGTTTGTCACTGATTTCATGATACATCTAAAAAGTATTTCAAGTATAATAAGTTACAGTGTCCTTCAATTTACAATGCTCTATATTTAATAGATAAACAAAAATAGAATAACTATTAACACTAAATACGAGGCTAATCTTCTTGAATGGCAGGCAGTGTGGGCAAATATCAGAAAGGGGAAGTAGACAATGAGGCTTCTTTGTGCCTATGGTCCCAAGAAGGTTCTACTAAGGTAGAAGTGGAGGAATTTATTGAGGCTTTAGCGAAAGCAACTGACACAATGAAAAAGGAAAAGTTGGTCCTTGTTGGGGATCTAAATAGCAGAGCAGGAAATGATTGTCAGACACAAAAATTTTTGGGAAAATTTGGATAAAAGTGCAAAGCTAATAATAATAGCAAATACCTGTTGGATTTCTGCTCAGGACATGGACTGGTTATTACTAACACCATATTCCAAAATAAAAATGTGCACAACTTCACATGGAGAGAAGAGGCAAGGAATAAGAAAAGTCTCATTGACTATGTTATTGCTGATAGTGATGTTTTCTCCCTGGTGCAGGACACCAGAGTGTACAAAGGATTTGAAATTGGAAATGATCACTATTTTGTCTTGAGCAGGATAATATTGAATTTCATATTGAAAAGAATAACATCTAAGAAAGTTTTAAAGCGAGTAAAAGTTGAGCAGCTCGCAGATGTGAACTGTAGACTAAAATACACAAAGATTATCGAAGAAAAAATGAAAGAGTTCGAGAACAGGAACCAAACCTTGGAGATTCAGTGGCAAGCCTTGAAGAAAACCCTGATTGATTCAGCCAGGGAGGCATGTGGTGAGATTGTCTGCAAGGATAGAAAAATCAGAACTCCATAGTGGACACAGGAAGGTAAAGAGGCAGTGAAGGAAAAGAAGAAAGCATATCAAAAGTTCCTGGCAAATAAGTCAGCTTGTGCTCTTAGAGAATACAAAGACAAATGTAAAGGTTTATTTTTCACTTGGTTAGAGTATAATAAATTATACTCTAACCATTAAAATTCAATTATAGTTTAATCCTTTATCCAAGTGTGAGCAAACAAAGTTTGCGCCTGAAAGTATCTTCAGGACTGGGTTAAGGTGGTACAACACCAGGGCAACTCGTTGCAAAGGTGGAGCAAGCTACCAACCCTCCTATCTCAGTATCTCCTATAATGCAAAACACATCTCCTTGCGAATATGTCTAATGTTATGCATTAAGGGAAGGGCCACTACCCAGACTAGTTTCGACCTTTATTGAGGTCTCTTCAGTGGGAGCCAGGCCCAAGTGGAGATATCAGGCAGAAGCATTAGCAGGTCATCTCTACCTATAGGAATTGCCAATTGGTGTGCCACCCTTTTTTAATAATTTACTCTGGATTTAGAGAAAGATGTTGAAGGTTTATTTTTCACTTGGTTAGAGTATAATAAATTTAGTTTAATCCTTTATCCAAGTGGTGAGCAAACAAAGTTTGCGCCTGAAAGTATCTCCAGGACTGGGTTAAGGTGGTACAACACCAGGGCAACTCGTTGCAAAGGTGGAGCAAGCTACCAACACTCCTATCTCAGTATCTCCTATAATGCAAAACACATCTCCTTGCAGATATGTCTAATGTTATGCATTAAGGGAAGGGCCACTACCCAGACTAGTTTCGACCTTTATTGAGGTCTCTTCAGTGGGAGCCAGGCCCAAGTGGAGATATCAGGCAGAAGCATTAGCAGGTCATCTCTACCTATAGGAATTGCCAATTGGTGTGCCACCCTTTTTTAATAATTTACTCTGGATTTAGAAAAAGATGTTGTATTTTTCACTTGGTTAGAGTATAATAAATTTAGTTTAATCCTTTATCCAAGTGCATAACATTAGACATATCCGCAAGGAGATGTGTTTTGCATTATAGGAGATACTGAGATAGGAGGGTTGGTAGTTTGCTCCACCTTTGCAACGAGTTGCCCTGGTGTTGTACCACCTTAACCCAGTCCTGAAGATACTTTCAGGCGCAAACTTTGTTTGCTCACACTTGGATAAAGGATTAAACTAAATTTATTAAAGACAAATGTAAGAAACTAAACACTGTGTAAAACTAGCAAATAAAAAATCAAAGAACAAAAGTCATTGGAAGACTTTGGCAAGAACATAGAAAATAAATATCAAGAAGGTGGCAAAATATTCTGGAGGTAGTTGAAGTAGCTTAGAAATGAAGGAAAGAGTGCTTTAAAAGGAGCTACAGATGATAAAGGTGAGATGAAAATGAGAGAAAAAGATATCCTTGAAGTATGGAGTAATTACTTCGAAAAATTGCTAAATGAAACAAGCAGTGATAGTACATAATAAATTTAGTTTAATCCTTTATCCAAGTGTGAGCAAACAAAGTTTGCTCCTGAAAATATCTTCAGGACTAAATATGGTATTGTAATACCTTACAGGGATAAGGTAGGTGTTGCACTACCTTAATGGGGTAAGGTAGTACAAAACCGGGCAACGCGTAGCAAAGGTTGGCCAAGCTACCATTACTCCTGTCCCAGTATCTCCCATAATGCAAAAGACATCTCCTTGCGGATATGTATAATGTTATGCTTTAAGGGATTGGCCACTACCCAGACTAGTTTTGACCTTTATTGAGGTCTCTTCAGTGGGAGCCAGCCCAGAGGTGGAGATACCAGGCAGAAGCAATAGTAAGGAGTTGCTAAAAGGTGTGTCACCTTTTTTAAATTACTCTGGATTTAGAAACAGATGTTGAAAGTTTATATTTCACTTGGTTGGACTATAATAAATTTAGTTTAATCCTTTATCCAAGTGTGAGCAAACAAAGTTTGTGCCTGAAAATATCTTCAGGACTGAATATGGTGTTGTACTACCTTACTGGGGTAAGGTAGTACAACAGCTAGTAGCTCTCTATTGCTGTTGTTTCTGCCTGGTATTTCCACCTCTAGGCCTTGCTCCCACTGAAGAGACCTCAATAAAGGTCGAAACTAGTATAGGTAGTGGCCAATCCCTTAATGCATAACATTATACATATCCACAAGGAAATGTTTGCATTATGGGAGATACTGGGAATAGGAGTGATGGTAGCTTGGTCTACCTTTGCTATGAGTTGCCCGGTGTTGTACTATCTTACCCCAGTAAGGTAGTACAACATCTACCTTACCCCTGTAAGATAGTACAACATCATATTCAGTCCTGAAGATATTTTCAGGCGCAAACTTTAAAGTTTGATAAAGGATTAAACTAAATTTATTATAGTCTAACCAAGTGAAAAATAAACTTTCAACAGTGATAGTACAGTGGTAAAAAAACACTCAACAGGCATACAGTCAGGAATACATATCCATACTTGAAGTTTAAAAAACCATCAAAGGCTTGAAATGTGGAAAGGCAGCAGGAGTAGATGATATTCGACCAGAAATGCTGAAGTATAGTGGTATAAAAGTCTTACAGTGGCTTCACTGCATAGTTCAGAAAGCCTGAACAAAGGGACAAATCCCGATTATTGGAGTAGAGCTCTCATAGTACCCATATATAAAAAGGGAAATAAAACTGAATGTGAGAGAATTACAGAGGTATTTCCCTACTGAGTATTCCTAGTAAGATTTATGTAAGTATGCTTGAGAAACGGTTGAGAAGAATTGTGGAAGAAAAGCTTGGTGAAGAACAAGCTGGATTCATGCCAAATACAGGCTGTCAGGATCAGATCTTCACTTTACAACAAATAGTTGAGAAATCATGGAAATATAACAGATATCTGTATTTAAGTTTTGTCGATCTGGAAAAGGCATATGACAAGGTGCCAAGAGAGAAACTGTTCAATATGCAACAGTTATATGGTATCAATGGGGCATTATATCAAGCAATACTTAGTCTTTATTTCAGTTGTAAGTCAGCAGTTAGAATTGAAGGAAGTACAGGCAGATGGTTTAATGTTAAATCTGGTGTGAGACAAGGATGTACATTATCCCCTCTGTTATTCATTATCTATATGGATCACTTTATGAAGGAAAGTGGTATTAAACATGATACCAGAATTGGAGATGTTAATGTAGCTCCTTGATTTATGTGGACGATGTTATACTTCTAAATAAATTTGCTACAAGTCTGCAAGATTCCCTGAATAAATTGAATAACTGTTGTAATAGATATGGTATGAAGGTCAGCAATAAAAAGAACAAAGACAATGTAAATAGGTAGAATCGCTGAAAATGTCAAATGTGTTGTGAACGGAGAACCTGTGGAACAAGTAAAACATTTCAGCTACTTAGGCACAATTTTTAGGGAAGATGGTAAATTAAATATGGAAATATACAACAGAATCAACAAAGCTGGTATGATAGGGACTCAGTTGAATAAATTCATATGAAATAAGAGAGAAATTAGTCAGAACACTAAATTAGCTGTATACAAGACAGTGTTCAAACCAGTTTTAACTTATGGATCTGAGAGCTGGGTCAGAAGTAAAACACTTGACCAAAGACTAGAGACTGCAGATATGAGAGTCCTGAGAAAGATTAGAGGCATAAACAGATGGCATCAATGGCAATATCATATTAAAAAACGAGGATATTAGAAAAGAACTTGAATTTGTCAGCATCCAGAAATGCATTAGCAGAGCTAATCTCAGGTCGTATGGTCACTTAAACAGAATGGGCAAGGAAAGATTAGCAAAACAAGTGTTCTCTGCCAGGTTGGCAGAAAAAACGACCCAGAGGAAGACCAAGATATAGGTGGATTGATACGGTACAGAGTGCCTGAGACGATAGAAATATAAGATCTGATGATGTTGGAGTCTTGACAAGTAACACTGATTTGGAGGAAAATTGTAGATAGGAAGTTAGTAATGATGTAAATTTTTCATGTAGTACTTATCATATCCTGTACACCCCTTGAGGGTACATGGCAGGAATTTGATGATGATGACAAAAATAGAAAGTTAAGATGATGAAACAAGTTTTCCTACTAATTATGTTACTAGCCTTTCTTATTGTTTTAGTTGTGGAATCACTTTCCTTCTCATTTTGATTTAATTACCAACTTATTTTTATTCAGTAATTGAATTATATTATTAATTCTTGTCTTATAAGAATTATAAAGAGGCATACGATAACTTATGTCAGAGTTATGTTCTGCAAACTTTACATAACACAAATGTTACATAAGTTAGATTTAACCCACCTGTTAATCACAGCCTGTTGCTTATATGTCTACAGTATAAGTATACAGTAGTAGTTGTTTATTATTTTAATGGTATAATAGAACACAAAAACTAAGTAAATAATTAATTTATTATTAACTTGATGCTGATATTTCGCTGGTGTTATAACCAGCATCTTCAGAGCACAAAAACATTGTTTGTCACAGTACGCGAGACTAAAACAACATGGTGTACTTAAACAAAATTGTAGCAGCAACACAAAGACTAGAGTCCTGATTTTGGCACCCTTTATCTGAAAAAAAAAAAAAAAAAAGCTATCATATATTACTAGAGTCCTAGAAAAGTGCTAGTTTTTTCTTAATATGACTGTCTCCCAGATCTTCGGCAAGTTAATACAGCCATATTTGTTGAGATTTGGAGTGTGTTTTAAGGCTTCTGTCGCCTCTAAGAACAATCTCTCTGATTTATACGGGTTTCTGTGTAGTACTTTTGTGTTTTTCCAGTTGATCCTGTGTGCAGAGGTATCCAGAGCATGGTCTGTTAGGCCCGACTTCCCATAATGATAATTCTGGACGTATCTTTTATGTTCGCTGATGCGGATGTTCACAGTTCTTCCTGTTTGACCGTAGTAGGCTTGATTGCATGAGCAGGGTACTTGGTAGACTCCTGGATTTGATAAAGGAGGAATGCTGTCCTTGGGTGAGCGGATGAGGGTGGCTAATTTGCTACATGGTCTGAGTGTAGTGCGTAGTTTATGTTTATTGAGAATTCTTGAGATCTTTTCGGATGTGCCTTTAATGTAAGGGATGGTGACTGTTTTGTTGTAGTTCTCTGTGGTGGATGGTGAGAGGGGTTTCTTAGGAGTGTTTAGTATTTTGTTTATTTTATGTGGATTGTAGCCGTTGGCCAAGAAGGTGTGGCGTAAGTGAGTCAGTTCAGCAGTAAGAGCCTTGTCATTGGAACAGATTGCTCTTGCTCTATGGGTTAGCGTTTTTAATATGCCATATTGTTGGGAAGGATGATGGTGTGATTGTTTGTGTAAGTATCTGCCTGTATGTGTGGGTTTTCTAAAAACTGAAAATGATAAGGAACCATCTGGGAGACGTGTGATGAGTGTATCCAGGAAGGGCAGACAGTTGTTGGCTTCCAGTTCCATAGTAAAGTGGATTTTTGGATGTTGGCTATTTAAATGTGCTAAGAATGTTTTCAATGTCTCAGGGCCATGTGGCCAAATAGCAAGCACATCATCAACATAGCGTAGCCAAAGTGTTGGTTTAAGAGTGGCTGTATTGATTGCTTGTTTTTACAGGTGTTCTATGTAAAAGTTGGCTAAGGGGGGGAAGGGGGGAGCCCATGGCTGTCCCATCAATTTGTTTGTAAAATTTCCCTTTCCATGTGAAATATCCTGCATGTATTGTGAATTTGAATAGTTCAAATATATCAGGGGGGAAGTGTGACTTCAGTAGATTCAGGGTTTCTATTAGTGGTACATTTGTGAATAGTGAAGTGATGTCAAAGCTTACTATTAAGTCTGAGCTTTTTAGGGTAAGGTGTTGTAAGATGCTTTTTAGGTGTGCTGAATTTTTGACAAAGGAGGGAGAATTGTTTGTGAGAGTGGCTAGTAGCTTCGCTAAATGTCTAGCCAGTTTGTATGTGGGACTATTTATACTGTCCACAATTGGGCGTAGGGGTGTGCCTTGTTTGTGAATTTTTGGTGCTCCATAGATCCTCGGTGTTTTAACATGGAAGGGTTTGAGTTTGTTAACTGTGTCTTTGGGCCAGGAAGTGACTTTTTTCAATAATTTTCGTGCCTTATTCTTTTGTGTGTTGGTGGGATTGCGATCTATAATTTTGTATGTTGACTGATCTTGTAATAGTGTGTGCATTTTGTTTTCATATTCAGTTGTGTCCATCACCACGGTTGCATTTCCTTTGTCTGCTTTTGTTATGGTAATCTGGCTGTTGTTGTGTAGCTCTTTTATAGCAATGAATTCCTTATGTGGGATATTATTTTTGGGAGGCTTGGACTTGATTAGGATGTTGGCCACATCTAAACGTATGTTGTTAGCTATTGTTGGAGGCACGTCCTATATTCCTCGTTCGATGGACGCCATTATTTCGGCTTTTGGAACTTGCTTGGGAGTTATGGCAAAGTTGTGCCCTCGACTTAAAGCAGTCGTGGCTTCTTTGCTTAAGGTGAGTGACGATAGATTCACGACGATGAGGTCTTGTTGTAATTGCGGTCGTTGTATGGTGTTCCGTTGTTGGAGATTTTCAAACTTATTTTGGTGCCGGTTTTTGACTCTGTCGAATTCTTTTTTTGCCGTTGCGTCGGTGATGTTCTCTAAAATCTGCCAAAGTTCCGTATTTAGAATATTATGCAGTGATTCTCGTAATGCGCTGATTGTTGCATTTGCTTTTGCTAATTCCAGGCGAGTGGTGTTAATCTGTTCATGTAAAAGCGCTACACTCGCTCGTTTATAGATGCGTTGGGCTTTGGCCGAGTGGAAAACTTGTTTTTGATTTTAAAACAGTTCGGTATTAATTTGGTGTCTCAGCACCTCTTTAAGAAGGCTAACCTGTTTAGTTGCTGCGCCAATTTCAACTTCCACTTACCATATTGTCGTGTCTTGCGTACGATATCGTCTCCGTGAAGAATCCTTAAACGTGTGGACAGACTTATGTGTTCGTCGAACATGTTGTTTATTATTTTAACAGTATAATAGCTGTATTAACTTGCCGAAGATCTGGGAGACAGTCATATTAAGGAAAAACTAGCACTTTTCTAGGACTCTAGTAATATATGATAACTTTTTTTTTTTTTTTTTTTTTTTTCAGATAGAGGGCGCCAAAATCAGGACTCTAGTCTTTGTGTTGCTGCTACAATTTTGTTTAAGTACACCATGTTGTTTTAGTCTCGCGTATTGTGACAAACAGTTTTTGTGCTCTGAAGATGCTGTTTATAACACCAGCGAAATATCAGCATCAAGTTAATAATAAATTAATTATTTACTTAGTTTCTGTGTTCTATTATACCGTTAAAATAATAAACAACATGTTCGACGAACATATAAGTCTGTCCACACGTTATACAGTAGTAGATTAACATATTTAACAGTTCTGTTAGTTTCATTCACAAAATGCATAAGCAGAAATTAGATTTAAATATGTAATTATTCATGTAAATCAATATAATACAGCATAAATAGAATGAAGGAAAAAAAGTTTCCTTTGACCATTCGACTTTCCGTATGAAATTATCAAGAGATGATTGCCATAAAGGATTGAGAACTGTCTTTGATTGAAAAGTTCGTGTGAATCAGCATTAAGCTTAGGGTAATGTGCTTTTGGATTTGGTCTTCAATCCACATTGAACAATTTTTCCCTGTCAAATGCCAAAAATAGCACCAGAATGCTTTCTTTTTTTTTTTTTTTTCTTCGTCATTATTGTTGACTTTAAAGAGGCTGATCTTTTCATATGGGTAGAATTCTTTACTGCTGATGGTGAAAGATAAGCATGTCCTAATGCTGTTAAGCTTTGTCCACTTTATATTTAATTTCTTTATCATTTTCATTTCTAGATCAGTTTTGGTGAATTTAAGAATGGATTCACTTTTTCCACTTCCAGACACTAAAAATTACTAAATGTACAGATATAAATACACAGTACATCTATTTTCAGCAGTAAAAAAATCAAGAATTAAAAATTGCATGAATCTGTCGATTGTCTGCCTTGCTTGTGAGTAACATAGCAAGTAAAATTTTTTTAACTCACCATTTTTCCAAGGTCATTTTGGGATAATTTGCATAAATTCAAATTTACATAAGTGAAGGACTGCCCGTATTTCTTCTACATTACTGGCACATATATTTAGGGGATGGGATGTGTCTACTTTAGTTAAATTATAAATGGATTACTATGAATGAGTTACTTGTTCATTCTTTCATATTTTTCAGACCTGTGATCAGTTCCTATTCCTGGGTACATTTTCTGGAGAACTCAAAGTATATAATATGCACACAGGAAGTGTAAGTATTCTATTTGTATTGAGGATAGGAAAAGAGAGAGAGGGAGAGATTGTAAAAGGAAGAGCAATTATATTCCCCCTCCCTTATTCAATTTTAAATTCAAAAATATAATAACGGAATAACTCGCATAAAATATTATTTAATAGTATAATTTTTGCCTGTTTATCGCAGGCATCTTCACTACATTTATAATGCTAATTGAACAATAACTGACAATTCCAAAGGGCACCACCTAAGTAACTAATGTAAGATAACTAAAGGTCAATAAATTTCTTAACTAAAAAAAAGAAAAGAAAAGAAAAAAAAATTTATATAAAAAAATATATATATATATTTATTTATACAATAAAAAGTTAGGAAAGATTAGCTGATTTATAAAGTACTATCTCCCATAAAGGGAATAGACGTAAACCATCAGATCTGTTTAAGTCAGGAGAGTGAAGTAGTTTCACATGTTTCTTTGTAAAGCCGTTCCATGAGATACCGACTTTTGTGAAGGACTCTTGTCTTGTTCCAATGAACTCTATGTCTAGTGATGATGGTATGTTCTGCAAGTCCAGACTGTTCAGGTTCAAGGTATTGAATATAAGACTGGTGTTCTTCTAGCCAAATAAAGGCAGATTTTCCTGTTTGACCGAAATAAGATAATCCACAAGAGCAAGGAATCTGGTAGACACCTGGATAACTAAGATGTGGAAGCTTGTCCTTTGGAGAAGTGAGAAAACTGGAGATTTTTCTGAAAGGTCAAAAGGCAACAAAAATATTCAGTGGGTTTTAAAACTTTTGTTATATGTTCACTAATGCCTTGCACACATAAGGGATAGGCATGTGCATTATTTCTTCTATATTTGAAGAGGACGACATATTAAAACTACTCAAAGCTCTTTTGATGAAGGAATTCTTATATCCATTAGATAAAAAGGAAGAAATAATATATTGCAGTTCTTTTTGTAACAGATCATCTGAAGAACAAAAGGAATGGGCCTGATGAATCAGTATTTTAATAGTTCATGCCTTTTGACTGGGATGAGATTCAGCATGGATATAATGGCTGTATGAGTCTTCTTTCTATAGACTGAGAAATGTAGGTCACCATCTGGTTGGCGAAGAATTAAAAGATCTAAAAACGGTAATTGCTTATTTGATTCTACTTCTAGGGTGAACTGGATCCTTGGATGAAGTGCATTTAACTTAGAGAGAAACTGTTGAAGTTTATCAGAAGAGCCATTCCAGATAGCAAAAATATCATCGACATATCTGAACCAATGAGTAGAAGTCTGGGAGAAATGTTGTCAAAAATCCGTTGTTCAAAGTGCTCCATAAAGAAGTTGGCAATAGCAGGAGAAAGAGGATTGCCCTGTTCCTTCAATTTGTTGATACAACTTGTTTTTAAAGGAAAAATAACCCGAATGTATTACAAAATCAAATATTTTTACAATGTCTGAAGGAAATTCTTGTTGCAGTAATTCAATGCTTTCAGATAAAGGAACATTTCTAAATAAAGAAACAACATCTAAACTGATCATAATATCTGAAATGTCCAAAGGAAGATCTGAAATTTTATTTTTGAAATCCAAAGTATTCTTTATAAAAGTATCTATACCATTAAAATCCAATCAACAATCAACCACCTGGCCTCAATGGAATACCTGGTTTATGAACTTTCGGAAGACCATACAATACCATACCATTGAATTACTGCAAGAGCGAGTCTACAGTTTGGACCATATTAAATAAGAGCAAAGAATACAAAGAACAAGGAGAAGTTGCTACTGCTTCTTTAAGCATGCAGATCACCCAAAGTAGAAGCATTTAATGATCGAGATTGAGCATCTTCTATCACCCTAGATTGAGGATTATAACCAAAAAAGAATAGCTCTTAGTACAGGTAATATTCAGACCAAAGCTCTCAATATTTTTACCTCATTGAAAGAGACCAAATTTCAAGAGGAATGTGAAAGGTTTACTGCGAATTTAGGATGGTTTTGACCATTTTAAAAATCGAGCTGGATTACATGCCTTAAAAATAACTGGGGAATTTGTAGTGCTGATAAAAATTATGTGGCCAAGTTTCTTGAAGAACTGCAAAGCATAATTCAGGAGGGTGATTATGATGATTGGCAAATATTCAACATCAACAAAATTGGTCTCTTTTGGAAGCATATGCTGCCAAAAACTTTCCTAGCTAAAACTGAAGCATCTCAACCAGGATACAAAGTATCTAAAGATTGCCTTGCTCTTTTATTAGGAGGCAGTGCAGAAGGTGACTTTAAACACAAGCCTATGTTAGTTTATCGTGCACAAAATCCAAACTTTAATATTATTGAAGAAATCAGCACAATTGGAAAAGAACTTCAATTTAATGAACTAGATAATGAAGATATGAGAAACTTACTTGATTCCTATTCAGAACAGTTCAGCATACATATGAAGAAGAAGATAAGGAATGCGAACAAGAAGAGAATGTTATGACTAAGAAGCTAACTGCAAAAGAATTTGATCTAGTTTTCAATCACGTTGAGTATGCTAATAAAATTTTGTTTGATGCTGATCCTGATATAGAACGAAGCTTCGAAGTCTGCCAAATTCTTGATAAAGCAATCGCCAGCTATTGCAAATTCCATGATAAGATGAAAAAGTCAAGCACAATTCAAACATATTTACTTACTTTTTTTGGTAAAAAAAAAAAGTAGCTCAATCAATTGTTTAGATATTAAATAAAAATTTAACCCATTGATTTTTCTTAACTTTGATTTTATCTCCAATATAGCTTATACTGTAATTTTTTTTCCCAAATTTATGCTAACTGATGGATGTATTATAATTATTCCTATTGTTTATTGTATTCAATTAATATGATTTTGCTTAGCACGCATTCGTTGATGGATTAATTAATTACACATTAATTGATGGATTAATTAATCACACTAAGCAAGGTTTCCTGTACTTTTGTCATTATCCTCAAAATTGGTGGAGATTAAAAAAAAGTGGTTGTTTTCACACATTCAGATCAATAATTTCTAACCTATTAATATGCGGTTTATCAAGTAATCATTCAGTAACTGATTGCTATGGAATGTGTTACATCCTGAATGAAGAATTTTATTAAAGAAATAATTCATGCAGGATTTAACAAGTCAGAAAATTCAGCTGAGAGAAAAACAAACTTGTACTGGAGCAGAAGAACTAAAGTACTAACTGTAAATGGAAATAGAATTACTGTAATTTAGCAGAATTGTAAGACCATGTAAAGAACTTTGTGTATAAAGTAGTATTATATTAATGCATCGCGTATACAATGAATGGGCAGATTAGATGTAAGCAATAGTCCAAAGGTCACGGGCGGTCCTGAGGCAAATTTAATCTCGGTAAGTGATGCACGTTCGTTTCCCGGAAGACGCTGTTATAATCTCGCGATGTGCCGAAGTTGCCGTGGTCGATGAAAGTAGTGGGCAGGAAAAGATCGCAGAAAACAAAAAAAAAAGTAAGAGGGCGCTATCGTGGTAAGAAGAGGGGGGGCAAGTGAAGTGAGAATAAAAAGGTTTTCCACCCCTTTCTTGAGGCTTTTTTCGCCTGTTTCCCTGGATGATGATTGGACTTCCCTCGTGGGCCCGTGGTTCCTGATCGTGTTCATGGTGGCAGTTTGATATCGGGGGGATGCGCCTTTACCTTCGATATCTGAACTTCTGCTGGTATTACAGCGTGAGATGTCGGTAGATATGGCCTTTGCTGAAAGTACTGACAGGATACTATCACAGACGTACATTATAACCGGCAGCTAGAGTTGAGGATGGCCCGAAACAGATCGAGAATAGACGAGGGGAAACTGATAACCATAGTGACCCACCACGTGGACGCAGGCTTATGGCAGATTCGAAAGGTAGTTCAAACAAAGAAGGACAGTTCCGATGGACCTGGAGACCCTACCCCACGAATTGGTAACGTACAGATTTTGTTGTATAATTACCCAGTCGGTAAAAGGGAAGAATTACTGCAGAGTATTAATCAAGTGTGGGCAGTACTTAAGGACTTTAAGTGATTATTTGTTAGTGTTAATGTCCATAAGACAAATTGTTAGGAATGATTATAGATGATTGTGACTAGTTTAATATGCAAGATTAACACAGTAGGTAGAATATTGATTAGAAGGGTATAATGTGTATATTATGTGTGCTTGTAGTGTATTAATTGAGTATGGACAGAATTTAAGCTTTAAGTGATTTAGCAGTGGCTAATGTCCATAAGACAAATTGTTATGAATGGTTATAGATGATTGTGTCTAGTTTAATATGGTGGATTAACACAGTAGGTAGAATATTGATTAGGAAAGATTAATGTGTATATTATGTGTTTTAATTCTCTAACTTGAAAGAAGGGTTTATTGTTTATGCATTTGAATATTAATAAGTTTGATATAGTTTGATTTATCATGTCATTGAACTAATTGAAAGTAAGATTGATCTAAATGTATATGATGTCTCTAGATTCCAATAAATATGCTTTTTCTTTTATACCTGAATTTTGCCTGTGATATGAACCAAAACTACCACTCATTAACTCGAACCATAGCCGGAGGGGAGGAATTGAAAGAAAGGTATAACATGTTATAGAGGCTACGACTGCAAACCAGAATTTACTTAGCCTTAGTAGAACATTTGATTTATGAGTATAAGCTCTAAATTTATTTCTCCTATGTGCACCAAAGGTCTGGAAAAGTCTCCCTGAATAAGAGTCCCTTCTATTCTAAGATATTGGCTAGCGCAGTGTTAAAAAATAAATTTGTCAATATCTGAAGAGGAGACGGCCCCAGACAGAAATTAGAGGACTCGTTTCTTATAGCAAGGAATAACCTTTAACAGTTGGGGTATGCACGTTAATAAATTTAGGAATCGGCCAGAGATATAGATTTGTTTTCCTTATAGAATGAACACGTAAGAAGTGATACAGATGTTAGAGTCAAGGAAATTTTGTAAGTCATATAGTTAAAATAGGGAGGTTAAAAGAATGAGGGAAGTAAAATATTTTAGGAAAAGAGCAACGACAGAAAAATGGCGCATACAGCGATGCATAACAATGCCAGTGAGCCACACACAGCGTGGCGGCAGCAGATATAACAATGGTGCAGTCGACAGGATGTGATTAGGTCCCGAAAAATTAAGTAAATTGACCTATCACAGTGAGTCGGTCTTTGGTTCATATCAGGCAATCAGAACTTGGTTGAAAATGGTAGAAATTTCGAGAAAAGAATCTTATATTTCAGTGTAAGCGCTAGTACAAGTACGTCTGCCCCAACTAGTTCCGAGATGAACGATTCTGAAATTTTCAGAACAATAAACCCACAGCAAGTATTCCCCCAGTTCTCTGGAGAGGAATCAGATAATGTGTTAACGTTTTTGTTATATTGAGGAACTGAGAACAATCGGTAGATGGAGTGATTTCCAACTCCTTGTTCTGCTACACAGCGAACTAGCACAAGAGATTAAAAGACAACGAGTGAATATGACAGGGAAGGGCAGGGCGATCTGCATAGCACAAATTAGAATTAAATAGGAGAGGCAGTTAAAAAGGATGCAAAGCCCACTCTCCTATCTGAGCATAAGTCAAAAAAAAAAGGAAAAAACGAAAAGGTAACTCCCAGAGGATTGAGGGACGTCTAAAAAAGAAATTTTCTTGAAAAATTTTTTTTATATAGAAAGGAGGGACCTTTGTTACATCCCGAATGAAGGATTTTATTAAAGAAATAATTCATGCAGGATTTAACAAGTCAGAAAATTCAGCTGAGAGAAAAAAAACTTGTACTGGAGCAGAAGAACTAAAGTACTAACTGTAAATGGAAATAGAATTACTTTAATTTAGCAGAATTGTAAGACCATGTAAAGAACTTTGTGTATAAAGTAGTATTATATGAATGCATCGCGTATACAATGAATGGGCAAATTAGATGTAAGCAATAGTCCAAAGGTCACGGGCGGTCCTGATGCAAATTTAATCTCGGTAAGTGACGCACGTTCGTTTCCCAGAAGACGCTGTTATGATCTCGCGATGTGCCAAAGTTGCCGTGGTTGATGAAAGTAGCGGGCATGAAAAAATCGCAGAAAACAAAAAAAAAAAAAAAAAAGTAAGAGGTGGGGGGGGGGAAGTGAAGGGAGAATAAAAAGGTTTTGCACCCCTTTCTCGAGGCTTTTTTCGCCTGTTTCCCTGGATGATGATTGGACTTCTCTCGTGGGCCGGTTGTTCTTGATTGTGTTCATGGCAGCAGTTCGATATATCGGGGGTGGGGGTGCGCCTTTCCCTTTGATGTCTGAACTTCTGCTGGTACTACAGCGTGAGATGTCGGTAGATACAGCCTTTGCTGAAAGTACCGACGGGATACTATCGCAGACGTACATTATAACCGGCAGCTAGAGTTGAGGATGGCCCGAAACAGATCGAGAATAGACGAGAGAAACTGATAACCATAGTGACCACCACGTAGATGCAGGCTTATGGGAGATTCGAAAGGTAGTTCAAACGAAGGACAGTTCTGATGGACCTGGAGACCCTACCCCACAAAATGGTAACGTACAGATTTTGTTGTATAATTACCCAGTCGGTAAAAGGGAAGAATTACTGCAGAGTATTAATCGAGTGTGGGCAGTACTTAAGGACTTTAAGTGATTATTTGTTAGTGTTAATGTCCATAAGACAAATTGTTAGGAATAATTATAGATGATTGTGACTAATTTAATATGCAAGATTAATACAGTAGGTAGAATATTGATTAGAAGGATATAATGTGTATATTATATGTGCTTGTAGTGTATTAATTGAGTATGGACAGAATTTAAGCTTTAAGTGATTTAGCAGTGGCTAATGTCTATAAGACAAATTGTTATGAATGGTTATAGATGATTGTGTCTAGTTTAATATGGTGGATTAACACAGTAGGTAGAATATTGATTAGGAAAGATTAATGTGTATATTATGTGTGTTAATTCTCTAACTTGAAAGAAGAGTTTGGTATTCATGTATTATTTTGGTTGTTTAGTCACAACCAAACTGTATCAATCAGTTTAATACAGTTTGGTTGTGACTAGTTTAATATGCAAGATTAACATAGTGGGTAGAATATTTTAGAAGTGTACATTATGTGTGTTAATTCTCTAACTTGAAAAAAGGGTTTATTGTTTATGCATTTGAATATTAATAAGTTTGATTTATCATGTCATTGAACTAATTGAAAGTAAGATTGATCTAAGTGTATATTATGTCTCTAGATTCCAATAAATATACTTTTTGTTTTATACCTGAATTTTGCCTGTGATATGAACCAAAACTACCACTCATTAACTCGAACCACAGCGGGAGGGGGGGGGGGGAATTGAAAGAAAGGTATAACATGTTGTTATAGAGGCTACGACTGCAAACCAGAATTTACTTAGCCTTAGTAGCGCATTTGATTTATAAGTATAAGCTCTAAATTTATTTCTCCTATGTGCACCAAAGGTCTGGAAAAGTCTCCCTGAATAAGAGTCCCTTCTATTCTAAGATATTGGCTGGCACAGTGTTAAAAAATGAATTTGTCAATATCTGAAGAGGAGACGGCCCCAGGCAGAAATTAGAGGACTCGTTTCTTATAGCAAGGAATAACCTTTAACAGTTGGGATATGCACATGAGTAAATTTAGGAATCGGCCAGAGATATAGAATTTGCTTTCCTTATAGAATGAACAAGTAAGAAGTGATACAGATGTTAGAGTCAAGGAAATTTTGTAAGTCATGTAGTTAAAATAGGGAGGTTAAAAGAATGAATGAAGTAAAATATTTTAAGAAAGAGCAACGACATAAAAATGGCGCATATAGCTGTGCATAAGAATGCCAGTGAGCCACACACACAAATTGGCGGCAGCAGATATAACAAATGGTCATGCATGTTGTATAACTTTTGAAACATCATCATTTTTCTGATATGTACACAAGGGGTGCCCAGTTTACTATGACAGTGCTACATGATTACATTTACATTATTATTAATTTCCAGTCAACAATTTTCTTCCAAATTTGTCTGTTACTTGTGAGCACTCTAATATTGTTATTTGTTTCTTCTAAAGCAGTTCTGACTGAATCAATCCAACTAGACCTTGGTCTTCCTCTGGGCATCAAACACTTGTTTTGCTAACCTTTCCTCACCCATCCTATTTTAGTGGTGATACTACCTTAGATTAGCTCTGCTTACACATTCTTGAACACTAATACCATCAGGTTTCTTTCTTATATCTTCATTTTTAATATGATTCTGCCATTGATGCCATTGGTTCACTACCCTGATTTTTCTCGGACCCATCATATCTGTGGTCTCTAGTCTTTGATCAAGTGCTTTATTTCTAACTCAACTCTCAGATGCATAACTTAAAACTAGTTTGAAAACTGTCTTGTATACTGCTAGTTTGTGTTTTGGCTAATTTCTTTCTTATTCTATATAAATTTATTCAGCTGGCTACCCACTGTACCATCATCATCAGATTTCTGACACGTGTCTCTAGGGATGTACAGAATATTATGATAGTACTGCATGAAGAACTTACATCATTACTAACTTCCTATTAACAATTTTCTTCCAAATAAATCTGTTATCTGTCAAGATTCCAACATTATCAGATCTTATATTTCTGTCTTCTCAGGCACTTTTAATTATCAATGCACCTGTATCTTGGTCTTCCTGTAGGTCTTTTTCCTGCCAACCTGGCAGAAACATTTGTTTTGCTGATCTTTCCTCTGCCATTCTGTTTAAGTGACCATACCACCTGAGATTAGCTCTGCTAACAATGTTAAGTTTTTTCCTAATATCCTTGTTTTTAATATGATACTGCCATTGATGCCACCTGTTCACTTCACTAATCTTTCTCGGGACTCTCATATATGTGGTCTCTAGTCTTTGGTCAAGTGTTTTATTTCTAACCCAGCTCTCAGATCCATAAGTTAAAATTGGTTTGAACACTGTCTTGTAAGGAAAATGGTAGATAGGAGGTTAGGAATGATGTATTTTTCATGTAGTACTATCATATCCTGTACACCCCTTGAGGGTATATATCAGGAATTTGATGATGATCACTGTCTTGTATACAGTAATTTAGCATTTTGACTAATTTCTCTCTTATGCCATACAAATTTATTTTGTTGACTTCCTACCATACCAGCTTTGTTGATTCTGTTGTCTATTTCCATATTTAATTTACCATCTTCACTAAAAATTGTACCTAAGTAACTGAAATGTTTTACTTGTTCTGTAGGTTCTCCATTCACAATGCAGTTGATATTTTCAATGCTTCTTCTAATGGAAAAACTAATATGATAAAGTATGTTGTATATACCAAATAAAGTATATACTGGCATGGTTGGCAGAGTGGTTAGCATATCTGCTCTCCAGCCAAAAGTCTGCTGGTTCAAATCCCACCACAGGCATGGATGTTTGTGATTGTCTGTGAAAATACTAGTGGTGGTAGTCAGTGGTAGATGGCATTGGTGTAGATGATAATAAAGGTAGTTGCGGTTGGTGGAGATGGAGAGTTGTAGAATAGGTGCCTTCCCTGAATGAGTCTTTGGGCTCCCTGGAGGTGTTATGTAATAAATAATATTCAAAGATGTGATAAGTACATTAGCACTCACTCAGTGTCTGTATACATTTACGTATATACAAGAACTAGATTTTATGAAGTTTTCTGTATTAGATAAATACTTAATCCTAAATTTAAGTAAGATACTAATTATAACAGTCAGACAGTTGCTTTGAACTTTAGAGATATGATATCAAAATGCTGTCTAGAGCCAAAACTCTTATGTCTAACAAACTTCTATATCTAAAGATTAGATACAGATTATATCTAGATCTTGGATTTCTACTTGCTTAGATATAGTTTTGTTCATTCACAATTAAGTTGATACCTTTGCCTATGATTGACTGCTTTTCAAATTATCTCTTGTCTGTTGAGATCTTATGATCATCTATTAATATATCTAGTATTTTATTTTAATTTCAAAGCATAGTAAAATAAAATACTAGATGTTGTCATAGTATTGCTTTTCTTAAAACAAATGACCTCTGAAGCTATATTTGCCCTTTTATTAGTGCATTTTATTAAGGTCTTACTACCAGAATGCCATAATAGGAGTAACACATTTTGTTAATAATCTCTCTAAGGTTTTAAATGATGACATATCATTGTTTATAACTTTTGACGGGTGCTGAAATATTAATAGTTTGCTATCTGCCACTGAAAAAAAAAACTAATGAGTTTGAAAGAGTGTCATATAAAAACTTAAAAATCTTAAACCTAACATCTGCACTAACAGAAAGCAAATATATGAGATCTGTTGAGAGACGATCTTTTAAGTAATGCAAACCAAAGGCAACATACTGAAAGTGTTATTAATGTTTTATGAACTGCAGTAGTTGCAGCAGAGCTTTACCTTTTACCATCAACACTCACTATAGCAAACATCACTGTAATGAATCCACTATAGCAGTGGTGTTCAACCCGTCGATCGCGGAACGATTTTTGGTCGATCTCGTGTTTATTCCTCCTTACTTACAAATTTAATTAAAATTGAAAACATAATATTTTATTTATCATTATTTTGTATTATTTTTTAATTCTCTTTAAGTGTATTGCTATTGTTTATTTATTTTTCATTAAAATTGGGAAATCAGTAATTTTCTTATAAGTCCAGGTAAATGAATTAATTTGGATCAGTGGAAGTCAAACAGCGAGCCGAGTGAATACGATTATAAGCAAAGCACATCGTATGCATTTCGTTTATAATCGTGTTTACTCATAACTACATCGCATACTTCAAACTACCCACTGTTAGAATTTCAGTTGAGTTTCAGTTGCTCTAAATTTATGGTTGGATTTACCATTATTTTGTTTGCTAATTGATAAGTTATAAACATTTTTTATTTTAATAAAATATTTAAAGTTATTTTTTTTTTAATTTGAGGATAATCATGAGTGTATCAAAGAAATCAAAGACATATCATTTTCGCAAAGAATGGGAAATGGATTATTTCTTTACAATGGTAAATGGAAAGTGTTGTTGTTTGATTTGTAATTCATCTGTAGCAATTCCAAAAAAAGGTGATATTGAAGACATTTTCGATCACTACATACAAAATATGATGAAGATTTTCCCCAAAATTCCGAAATACATGAATCAAAAATTATAAATTTAAAGGCAGGACTTTCTGGACAACAAAATATGATTTCAAAAGTAATAAATAAACCAATATCAGCCACTATTGCATTTTTGAAAGTGTGTCATTTATTAGCAAAAGCAAAAAAGCCTTTTACTGATGGAGAGTTAATAAAAGAATCATTTCTTGCAGCAGCAGAATCTTTATTTTCTGATTTTAAAAATAAAAATGAAATCATTTCAAATATTAAAGATTTACAACTTTCCAGAACAATGGTTATGAGAAGAGTTGAAATTTTAATTGCCGATCTGAATGCTCGGTTAATGTCAGACTTCACCAGTGTGTTGCGTTTTCATTACATTTTGATGAATCAAACGACTTCACTGATATTGCTCAGTTAATGGTATTTATTTGCATGGTATTTCAAGATTATTCAAGTAAAGAAGTAGTTTTGAAAATTGTACCATTATTGGGAAGGACTAGCGGAGAAGACATCTTTTCGGCATTTGATGAATTTGTGAAACAACAGAAACGTCCACTTTTTAAACTTGTGTCTATTACTACTGATGGTTCTCCTGCAATAGGCAATAAATCAGTCTTCATTTCATTATGTAAAAATGATGACAAATATCTAGATATTTTAATGTACCACTGCATTATCCACCAACAAGTACTGTGTAGAAGATTAAACACAAAAGATGTTTTAGATATTACATTTAAAATTGTAAATTCTGTTCAAGGAAAAGCCCTGCAACAGCAGTTATTTAAATTACAGGCAGATTATGACAGGGAACTTCTGTTGTAACTTACAATAATGTTCGCTGGCTCAGCAGAAGTAAATTTTTAGAAAGATTTCTTGTATTAATTAACGACATAAGAAATTTTCTTGATGAAAAAGGAGATATTTATCCACAATCGAGTGATAAAAGATGGTTGTAACACTTATCGTTTTTAGTAGATTTCTGTATACAAAATTAAACAATTTAAATTTAGAGTTACAAGATAGAGATAAAAATTTAATTGACATATTAAGTTCAATAAAAAGTTTCCAACAATACTTACTTTTATTAAAGAAAAATATAAATGACCATGAATTTAGACATCTCCCATATTTATTAAAATTTTTTGAACAAAATCAAGAAATGCTTCACTGTGATTTAAAATAATTTATTTGTGAAATAGAATTTGCTGAGGAAGAAACAAATTCAAGATTTAAAGATTTTAATAAAACTGAAATGATTGTATCTTTTATCAATAATCCATTTCTAGAAAACTTGAACATCACAGAATTTTCAAATAAAATTAGTGGGCTTTTGATATAAACTAAGCTGAAGTAGAACTTGAGATAATAAACATTCAGAATAATTTACATTTAAAATCAATAAACAATGAGGTCATTTGGAAGTATATACATGAAAAATTTCCAGGGGCGAATGCTGGTCTTGAAATTCACACTTGCTCTTGTTATCATTCAGGGAGTGAGAGGTGTGATTGAAATCTGATTAGCAGAATAATGAATTACTGACCATTTAAAACTACATATTTAGAAATTTATGTATATTTAATCATACAAATATAACATTTATTTTACAAATAATATTCTATCCTTTTCAATTTAGCTACTTGAATACAAATTCTACCCTACGGTTCTTCTTTATGAACTGGTCAATAACATCATAAAAAGTTGGTGGTAACTTAAATTTCCCAAGCAACACGCACACTTGTAAAGGCTGGCTGAAGCTCACTGGCTAGAGCTACTTTGACTGCGTATGGCCTTGTGTTTAAGACGATGTGAAGGGAGCAGCAATGGTTATGCATGCGCATGAAATCACAGTGCTGCAGCGAGGACCTGGAAGCTCCTACAACCGAGCAAGCCAAGGTAGCTTTGACTAGATGAGCAAGCATCGGCCTTCAATACACAACACTAAGCTCAATTATTGCCGCGCAAGCTTAAGACGCCTTCTATCTACAAAAATAAAAGCCTAAATGGAATGCTTGTAAATGCATACATTTATTAACAAATAAATATTACATCTTTCTCAATTAATGAGCTTGAGCAGCAAGCAAGCATGGAGAATTCACCCCTGAAAATTTCCAGTATTAGCTGATATTGCGCGAAAAATCCTGCCGTGTTTTGGATTGACATACTTGTCAGAATCCGCTTTTTCAGATATGAACGTCATAAAAAATAAATTAAGAAACCAAATTACAAATGATCATTTGGATGATTGTCTGCGATTGGCCGCTTCTTCATATCAACCTGACTATGATGCGAGGTCCAAACAATGCCAAATTTCACATTAACTTTTTTTTTTAATCAGCTTGTAATCAGTCTGTTGTTTTTTCTAACTTTGGTTTTCCAAAATAGAGAAATAAATATTTTATTCCAATATATTTGTTTTATTTGTTGTATTAAAATAATTAAAAGTGATAAATAAATTTTTAAATACTCAAATAAAGATTTTAGTTGCTTTAAAGTTTTTAGGGCTGGGAGAGTGGGTCCTCCGAAGTGAGTGAGTGCATTTAACCGCATAGTTGTGTGTAATCAGATATCAGGTTGGAGGAACGTGATCTATATAAGAGAATAGATCGCCAAATAACTTAGTATAGAAAAGTAGCTCGCATAGTAAAAAAAGGTTGAACACCACTGCACTATAGTGATGTTTACTATAGTGAGGTTTTGGCCATCCAAAAAGAAATTTCAGTATAGCCTATTCTACAAATTACTATAGCGGGAGTTGGTGATATTTTATTTTACATTGATATTTTAAAGTGAAAGTTGAATATATACATAAATCATAAGAGTTCAAATATATTATGTTTATTTATTCAAGCACAAGGCTTTCACCCTTAATAATGCATATTGTTATTTCCTTTGAAATTGTCAGATAACATTATCTCCAAAACTACAATAATAGAAAAAATAATGCATATTGTTATTTCCTTTGAAATTGTCAGATGACATTAGCTCCAAAACTACAATAATAATTATACATTAGATTTGTAAAAAATAACTTTTTATTCATAGAATAAATCAGCTGTTCATTGTGAGGAATATAAAAGTTATCTCAAGTAGCATGAGCCCAAACAGTCTGAACTAGTAAAGCATGCTGTCATCTTCCTGCTTAGGGTTCTCTGGGGGATGACTTAAGTTCTTCATAATAATAGGTTGCTTATAGAAAGACTATATAAAGACACTGTATAAAGATAGCTGAAGCATTTCTGCATTATCCTAATTTAATTAGGATCCGATGGACTGGATTTATCCCCATTGTGAGAAATAGTACTGCTTAACACCACTCATCATTAGTAATTTTAATGACCCATCATTAAGGTTTCATTTATAATTAGACTGTGATGCTCTGTCACTTTTATTCTGTTGTCATGTTTGTTCCACTGATAATTCATTGAATTAAAAAATATTTTTATGTAAGCAATCTATAATTATTAAGTTAGTAAATGTAAGAACATTTATGATTTGTAGGGTTATGAGCTGAACTATAGTTCAGTTCAGCAGTTCTTTGATATGTTTTAATGGGCATATGTAGAAAATATTAAGTTTCAAGATAATGCAAAGGATAATTTCATTTGTAAATATAAAAATGATTATTAAAAAAACCTCTATAATGATGTTAAGCAGTCTTTTTACATTTTAGTATGATAGAATAAGCTGATCAGCATTGATGAAAATGCATTATTCACATCTGAATATTTTTATTTTATACTTTTAGGAAGAAGCTACTTATGCTTGCCATGAATCAGAAGTGACACATTGTGAATCATCAAGAGTATGTTTCCTCAGATATGTTTTTCAGATATGCCAATCTTTATCATTTAGTAATTCATGTTTAAGTTTATTGACATTTTATATCTTGTGCATGCAATAAATATAGATAGATGAGTGGGAAAAAAAAGTAGTGGTACCTATATGTTATAAAAGAAATTTAGAATTAAAATATCCTGAATAGTTTTTTGAAAAATTGCTATTAGTAGACACAGTATGTCCATTAGGATTTCAAGGTACCTGTTCCAAAATTTGATCATTTCTGTTTTTACAGAAAAATTTTACAGGACTGTGAAAGGAGCCTCTAAGGTCAATCTTGAAATTCATTTGTGAACAGCCTCAGGAAGAACAAAAAAAGCATCAGATATTTGCCACAGGAATTAAACTCAGTTTCAGACTTGTCCATTTTTCAGGCAAGTTTGTTACCATGCAGCTCTTTTCACTTGAAAAAAAGCAATTTGTTAATTTTTAGAAAATTTGAGCAAGACTTGAAGAACTTATTTCTGCTTTGTTCTGTGCTCAATTTTTCTGCTTGATGTGAAAAAAGTAGTATGCTAATAAACTAGATTTTATTTTTCTCATTTTACTGTTATCAACACAAACAACAAGTCTTATATAATCCTCTGCATTTCTTTCAAAACTAGAAAATAAATGAAAGAACTGCTTTAAGGAAATGTCCATGCCTACATACAACATCTTTATATTTTTAAATTTTAAAAATAAAGAATAATTTAAATAAATAGAACAAAGAAAAGATTTATTTTTTCAGAACTTCGATTTCATCATCACGAACCATTGGTTCACTGCCCGTTGGTGTCCATTGTCTCCCTTACTATCTTCTTCCACCCTTCTTTGTCCAGTGTCGCAGTTTCCATAAACCCATTCCACACCAGTCCTTTATGTCATATATCCATTCTCTGTATGGTCTGTCTCTTCTATTTACACCATCCATAATACCAAACATGAACGTCTTTATCTTCCGGTCCTCACTCATTCTGCAGATGTGTCAAATAATTGGAGCTTGTATAATTTTCTGCATTAGATTCTCCTTTGGTTGTGCCTTCTGATAGAGCTCTTCATTTGTGATTTTCTTTACCCATCCTATTCTTAGAATCTTCCTGTAACAAGTTCTTTCAAATGCCAAAATTCTTTTTCTTGATTCCTTATTTATTATCCACGTTTCAGATCCATACATTACACCACTAAAGATGCACATTTCTAGTACTCTTAGTTTCATTTGCAGGCTGATCATTTTACTTTTCCAGATGTTATCCATGGCTTTCAGATTTGTTCTTCCCTTTGCAAACCTGATCTTTATTTCTTTTTTACAGTCCAAATCATGTCATTTTACTTCCCAAATATTATATTGTTCTGCATTTTCTGTATCAGTTCCATCCACTTGTATCTTTTGTTTCATGTTCTTCTCACCAAATATTATTATTTTTTTTTTTTTTTTCGGGCTACTCCAGGGAGTCCTTAGACTCATCGAGGGAGGCCCTAAACTCCATGTCAACACAACTATTTGACATTCTCACAGTATCTATCATACCTTGCCTTGAACTCGCTCACTGTCGTAGCACCCACAACAGACTCTGGCAGCTTATTCCACTCATTTACCACTCTAATATCTTTGTTTTTTCCAAGTTCATAACAAGTCCAAATCTCTTCCCTTCCTCATTTAACAGTTTCAATGTGTTTTTTTTGTAGTTCTCTTTCGTCTTCTTCCATAATAACAATGTCATCTGCAAATCTTAGATTGTTAATTCTCATCCCATGTACTGATATTCCTTTTGCATCTTCCTTCATTTTATCCATTGCTCTTTCTAAATGTGCGATGAAAATGCTTGGTGATATTGGACCCCCCCATGTCTAGTACCTCTGTTTGTTCTAAACTATGTCAGCAATTCTAACTGCTGCAACTGCATTCTTATAAACATCTTTTAATATAGCTATTAGTTTTCTGTGAATTCCATAGGATTCTAGCACTGCTAATGTCTCTTTCTGGTCGATAGTGTTGCAAATGCTTTCTGAAAATCAACAAAGCAAATATATATGTTTTTGTTTTTTTTTTTCCTTAGCTTTCTCTACTATTAATTGCATTATCAAAAGCTGTTGAATTGTTGAATAAACTAATATTAGTAAGTAAATTAGTATTGCATATTAGTTTATTTAATCATTTATTTCATGCAGTCAAGCACTGTAGGTGCAAATGCCACTTCTACTGAGCTACACAGGCTCTATTTTAAAAAAATTAAAAGAAAAAAATAAAATGCCTAGAGATATTTTTAGCACATATTAACTGCTAAATTAAGAGTTTAAAAAGTTAATTTCATTGATATAATGTCCAGATTTTATAGTATGGAATCCATAGTAAAAGCAGTGACAGTTAATTGCATTCTAAGTAAGTTATGTGTTTCATGATTGTAGATTTATTAATTTATGAGATCATTTATTAATATTCATCTAAACACTCATGGATTGATCAACTCAAGTAAAGCTAAAATCTTTAATATTTTTAAAGATTTAGAAACAGCACCAAAGAAAATTTCTAATAATTGACTGGATGTAAGTGGTGAAGTGTATGATAAATAATAATAAGCAAGCATTCAAATTAATGAGGGTAGTCAAAATTAAAGTGTATTTTAAATGATGTAATATTCTTATATATTAATGCATGAAGCTTAAAGAATAAGCTCGTGTTTAAATTAACTGGAGAAATTAAGTCACATCCTGTGGGGATTTGTTAGACTCATATTAATGAAGTTATTGCCATTGCTTATTAGAGATCAGTGATGCATGGAATTTATATTCAGAGTAGTGACTGACTTAACGTTTAGACTGGTGCATAAAAAAGCACAGAATATGTACACTGAAGAGCGGGAGAATGTTACTCAAGTGAACGAAGTAACGATAGTATTATCAGCCGATTACTTAAATGAAAAGTAAAGTATTATTAATGGGTGATTTCAATATGAAAAATATTGATTTGAACAATGAAAGAGTTCAATATGAACAATAACTTTGTGAAGTAAATTTGTGATACTTAATCTGAAGCAATAAGCATGTGAACCTACTCGAGGGGACAGGATCCTGAATTTCATAACAACACCAGAGCAGTTAATGTTGGATCCATGTGTAGAGGCTTAAGTGCTGTGAGGACATCATGTTGGAGGCTTAATGGATTGTATACAGCACTCAGAAAGGATTAAAACAGAATTTAATACTTCCTATATTTCATCTCAGTCACTGAGACATCTTCAGGGATTACAAAACACTAACATATATACAAATAACACGCAATACTAAGCCCAACCATGTTGGTGACACTAAAGTCCTATCTAGGTGGAGCACCCTCTAAGGACCGTTGTAGGTGGCCTGGAATATAAAGTGGGACCTCTGGTGATAAGCATTTCCCAAATCTTTAGGAAGCTTAATGCAACCATATTTGTTAAGATTTGGTTGATTCTTGAGAGCTGCTGCTGATTCTAAGAATAGTCTCTCTCTTTTTTGAATTTGCTGTGGTGGAGCACAGTAGTTTTTTCCATGAGATCATGTGGGTTGTATCCAAGACATGGTCAGCCAGGCCTGACTGACCATAGTTGTGGTTGCAGATGTATGACTTATGTTCCTCCAGGTGGATAGTAGCTGATCTGCCTGTGTGTCCAAAGTATGCCAGTTTACAGGAACAGGGTACTTTATAGACTCCAGACACTGAGAGAGGAGGGAGCTCATCTTTTTGTAGAGCAGATAAGGGTAGCAAGTTTGCAGTGGGGCTTAAATGCTACGTGTAGGTTGTACTTTTTTAAAATCTTGGCTATTTTTTTGGACGTGCCACGGATGGAGGCTATGGTGACGGCATTTCTAAACTCTTCTGAAGAGAAGACCGGGAAATGGGGGAGGACCTGATTATTTTTTAGTACTGTGATCACTGTAGCCATTGGAGAGGAAAGTGTTGTGTATGTGGTCAAGCTCAGTAATAAGGGCGGTTCTACTGGAACAAAGATTTTGGGTTCTCTTGGCAAAAGTTTTAATAATGCCATATTGTTGAGCGGGGTGGTGATGGGAGAGTTTGTGAATATATGTACCTCTGTGCATGGGTTTCTATATACAGTGAAGGAAATTGTACCATTGGGAAGGATGTAACTAAGGTGTCTAGGAAAGGTAAACAATTGTTCTTTTCTTTTTCCATCGTAAACTGGATTCTTGGATGTAGGTGAACTGAGGAAGTAGTCTAATGTGTCTGGGCCATGAGTCCAAATAGAGAGCACATTATCTACATATCTTAGCCAGATAGAAGGTTTGAGAGGGGCTGAGCCCCTCTCATGGGTTCCCCCCTCTTACCAATTTTTGACAGGGGGGGGGAGAACTCATGGCAGTTCCCTCTATCTGCTTGTAGATTTTGTTCTTCCAAGAAAAATAACCAGAATTGATGGCAAAGGAAAAACGTTTTTTAAGAGTGTTAAGGTATCAATTAAGGGAATATTGGTAAACAATGAGATGTCAAAGCTTACCAGTATATCTGTTATTTAAGGTTAAGTTTTCAATGAGGGTTTTAAAATGGGTAGAGTTTTTTATATAGGATGTGGAAAGTTTAGTGGGGGGGGAGGTCAGAGAGTTGGCCAGCTGTTTTGACAGTTTGTAGCAAGTTGTGTTAGTTTCATCTACTATAGGTCTTAGTGGGGAATTGGGTTTGTGGATTTTTGGTAAACCGTATATTGGGGGGGGGGGGGGACAGAAAGGTGTGAGTTTTTTTTGTGATTTCCAGGAGCCAGGAAGCACTTTTTAAGTTGTGTTTTTGTGTGGTTGTGTTCTAGCGTGGTGTAGGTAGAGCAATCTCAGAGGATAATCTCCATTTTTCGATTGTATTCCGTGGCATTAAGAACGACTGTGGCATTACTCTTATCCGCTCTGGTGATGACGATACTCTTTTCTTTTCGTAATTTCATGAGAGCAGTGTGTGTTGGGTGGACGATATACTTTTTGGAGGCGAAGACTGGGCGAGGATGTTGGCGACGTCAAGTCTGATGTTATTTGCTATCTCCGGCGCTAAGCAACAGATCCTGCGTTTGACAATGAACATCACATCAAGACGCCACTTTTTTCGGAACGACCGCGAAATTGTGGCTGAGGCTTAGGGCACTGATGGCATCGTCATTGAGTCCTTTGGACAATATGTTAACTACTATCTGGAGCGGTCGAATTTGCAGTTGCAGCTTGGCTTTACACAGGTTGTTAAATTTCTTGATATGTTTATTTTTTTTTTTGAAATTCTTTCTGTGCGGAAGCTTCCGAGATGCCAGAGAGAATAGAGCTAAATGCGGTGTTCATCACGGAGAGGGTGGCATGAGTAGCGGCGATTTGTTCCCACAGTAGTGCCAAGCTGGCATGGTTATATATGCAGAGGGCTGTTTTGGAATGAAAGTTGATCTTTAGCTTAACACAGTTTGTTTACCCTTCCTTGGTACCTTAGTTACACGCCTTCCCAACAGTACACTTTCCTTCACTGTATATAGAAAACCCATGCACACAGCAGATACATTTACAAACTCTCCCACCACCACCCTGCTCAACAGTATGCATTATTAAAACTCTTACCAAGAGAGCCCACAATCTTTGTTCCAGTGGAATTGTCCTTACTACCGAGCTTGACCACATACACAACACTTTCCTATCCAACGGCTACAGCGATCACAGTATTAAAAAAATAATCAGGTCCTCCCCCATTCCCCGGTCTTCTCTTCAGAAAGAGTTTTGAAATGCCGTCATCATACCCTACATACATGGCACATCCGAAAAAATAGCCAAGATTTTAAAAAAGTACAACCTACACACAGCATTTAAGCCCCACTGCAAACTTGCTACCTTTATCTGCTCTGCAAAAGATGAGCTCCCTCCTCTCTCAGTGTCTGGAGTCTATAAAGTACCCTGTTCCTGTAAACTGGCATACTTTGGACAGACAGGCAGATCAGCTACTGTCCGCCCGGAGGAACATAAGTCATACATCTGCAACCACGACTATGGTCAGTCAGGCCTGGCTGATCATGTCTTGGATACAACCCACAGGATCTCATGGAAAAAAACCACCATGCTCCACCACAGCAAATTCAAAAAAGAGAGACCATTCTTAGAATCAGCAGCAGCTCTCAGGAATCAACCAAATCTTAACAAATATGGTTGCATTAAGCTTCCTAAGATTTGGGAAATGCTTATCACCAGAGGTCCCACTTTACATTCCAGGCCATCTACAACTGTCCTTAGAGGCCGCTCCACCTGGATAGGACTTTAGGGTCACCCACATGATTGGACTTAGTATTGTGTGTTATTTGTATATATGTTACATTAGTTTTTTTGTAATCTCTGAAGATGTCTCAGTGACAGATGAAATATAGGAAGTATTAAATTCTGTTTTAATCCTTTCTGAGTGTGTATACAATCCATTAAGCCTCCAACATAATGATGGATCATATGAAGCCCTTCTGTGATACTAATCATTTTACCTTTGAAATGGGAAAAATGATAATTTGAAAACATCAGGAGTGGAATTAAGGTCTTAACTGAGACATTATTTAATGGAAGTGATAGTAATGTAGAATGAGTGACACTGAGGAACATCTTGCATAATTTAGTGTTAAAAAAAGTCTACCTGGAAGTTAATTTTATAATAAACCTTAAGTCAGTCAGATGAATAAACACATTATCACTATAAGAAAGAAAAGCTAATGTAGTAATCTATCATTAATCTGCCCTTCAAAACAACAACCCTTCATTTAACCTACCTTTGCATGTCACTTGACTTCTAGTAGAACACCATGTAATTGTACTTAAATCATCTGGCCCTTCAGTTATTAGAAAGGTTGGATGATTTGATAAGCAGCAGATTACTTTGTTAATCACCTGTTAACTAAGTTAGATGTAAATAACTAGCATGGATTGCAAATTGAAATTAAAATTACAGCTAGCTAGAAATGTTGAGATTAATCCAAAAAGCTTTTACGATATGTAAAAAGGAAAGAAAAATAAAAACAAATTAAGCATAACCATCTCCTTTGGTATAGTGATCCAGCTGTTGTTGCAGTATTTTATAGTATGATAAGTTAATAAGGATTTTGGAAGTTTATGTGTGAATGCTGGTCAGTTAAAAGAAGAACTTGAAGGAACAAGATTTACCTAATATCTTGTTAATTGATAAGGTTAGAGTTGGGATGATATGTCTCTTTTTGGTAGTAAACAGATATAGTCTATTATGCAATGAAACCTATGGAAACTTTCATGATTTTGAAACACATACCATAGTAAATCGCTTTATTAATGTCTACATTCATTAGTATTTCATTTTACATCATGTAAAACATCTTCAGTATGTGAGGAGAACAATAATAGAAATTTAAATATAATTAGATAGTGAAACTATAATAAATTTAATTAGAAGAAACACACGTATAAACCACGGTGAAAATTATTTATTTGTAAATATTTCATCCTAAGTATCTTAGGACATCATCAGTACAGTATTTAAACAAAAATTAGGAATAACATACAGTTAGGGCGCATGATTACAATAGAATCTCATGAAAACGTGCATAACGTGTGCTAAAGTAGTAAAAAAAAAAAAAAAAAAAAAAAAACGTTAATTATTTAACACAGTTTTGTATGATAATTTCCCATACTTTAGGAATAGTAAGAACGTCGTTGCAGTTTAGGTTTGGTCTGTGTAGTAGGGCTTCAGAACTTTCTTTGTATAAACGTTCATGTTTAAATAAAGATCTATGTAAAAGTTTAGCCTTTTCCCAATGGATCCTATGGTTTGGATTTTCAATTCCGTGTTGAGAGAGGCCAGATTTCTGCGGTTTAAGAAGGCGAATGTGGTCTTGATGTTCCGAGATGCGTTTCTGAACAGACCTACCTGTCTGTCCAAAGTAAGATAATTTGCATGAACATGGAATCTCATAAACACCAGGTAACGTCAAGGGTGAGAATTTGTCCTTAGGAGAAGGTAATAAGTTGTAAATTTGGTTGATAGGTTTGTAAGTAGTGGCAAAATTGTATTTCTTCATAATTTTAGAAAGACGTTCTGAGATGCCTTTAACGTAAGGTATGGGAATCCTATGCACTTCTTCCTGTCTGGTTTGATGTATGCAGAAGTGACTGATGAGTTTTTGAGTTGTTTTGGGATTATATCCATTTAGGATGTATTTTTGATAACTTCTAATTCCTGGTTTAAAGATTCTTCAGAGGAGCAGAATTTGTGTGCTCTGGAAACTAGTGATTTAATAATGCCAGATTTCTGAGATGGATGATGAGCTGAAGAATTGTGAATGTAGCGACCTGAGAATGTAGGCTTGTGAAAGATGGAAGTGGCGATGGAACCATCTTCTTTTCTTTTGATGTGTAAATCCAAAAAAGAGATACCCTGTGGAGATTCTTTTTCTAATGTAAAGTTGATGCGATGATGAAGAAGGTTAATTTTATCTAGAAACAGTTGTAATTCAGGTTCGGGATGATTCCATACTGCAAATACGTCATCGACATATCTTAGCCAAATTTTTGGTTTGGGTTCAAAAGTGAATATTTTTTTTTTCCTCAAGGTGTTCTAGAAACAAATTTGCTAGGTTTGGTGATAAAGGAGATCCCATTGCTGTTCCTTCCTCTTGCTTGTAAATTTGACCTTTCCAGGTGAAGTAACCTGATGCAATAACAAACTTGAACAGTTCAACTATATCAGACGGAAATTTTTGAGTTAGTAATTCTATTGTTTCTTTATGGGGAATGTTAGTGAAGAGGGAGACAATGTCGAAGCTGATTAACAAGTCAGTTTTTGATAGTTGAATGTCTTTAATTTTTGTGTGAAACTCAGTAGAATTTTTGATTGAAGAGACTGAGTGGCCTATGTGAGGGCGGAGAAAGTTAGATAAGAATCTTGATAACTTGTACGTTGGACAGCCGATACAGTCTACGACGGGTCTAAGTGGAACATTAGTTTTGTGTAGCTTAGGTAAGCCATAAATTCTAGGAGGTCTTGCATGGTATGTCTTAAGTTTTTTGATTGTTTCTTCATCTAAGGAGGAAGTTTCATTAAGTAGCTTATTTAATTTTCTGAGTTGACGATTCGTAGGATCAAAATCCAATTTGGAGTAAGTATTACGATCTCGAAGAAGTAAATTAATTTTTCGGTCATATGAATTGGTATCAAGAACCACAGTGGTATTTCCTTTATCAGCTCTAGTAATGATTAAATTTTTGTTACGTTTTTAAGGAAATAATAGCTTTCAATTCCGACGGTGGGATATTTAATTCTGAAGGTTTGGCATTGTAGATCACTTTAGCTAATTCGAAACGAAGTTTGTTGGCTTCAATACTGGAGAGATGCTTGATGTTTCTTTCTATATTATGTATAAAGTCTAAATATGGGAAACACTTTGGTGAAATCGCAAATTTATGGCCTCTTGCTAGAACATTTAATTCATCTTTTGTTAGTTGACGGTTAGATAAATTGACTACCCATTTTTCCATTGGTAATTTGTTAGTGATCTTTTTTGATCGATTTAATAGATTAAGGTATTTAATATGTAGAGCATTATTGCTTTTATCAAAAGCTTTTTTTCCCGAATTCTTTGAGACAGCTATAATTAATTGTAGCAATTCTTGATTTAAGGTATTTGACAAATCTGTTTCTAGTTCTGTAATATTTAAATTGTTTGTTGCTAGTTCATGCTTAGACACGCATAACTGATTGAGTAGTAAGGAATGACTTGCTTTTTGATAGATTTTATGGGCGCCTGGTGATTTGATGGTTTCTTTCAGTTTTGCAAAGGTTGGAATAAGATTATCACGTCTGCACTTTTTTAAAAAAGATATTCTAGCTCGTAGCTTACCCTGTTTTAGTTGCAGTTTTCCTAGTAAGTTTGTCTTCTGCGCTGTCATTTCCCCGTGAAGGAATAAAACTTTTTTAAATAACGAAACCTGTGGTGCATTCATAATTAGAAGAAACACACGTATAAACCACAGTGAAAATTATTTAATCGTAAATATTTCATCCTAAGTATCTTAGGACATCATCAGTACAGTATTTAAACAAAAATTAAGAATAACATACAGTTCGGGCGCATGATGAGATAGCTACTACGTACGCCAGGTAATCTAGTTAAGTGTTCATTTCAGCGTGAAAGATTATTGTCCCTTCTAATGGGCATGACGGTCAAACTGTGCTTCTTATCCCTGTTCTTTCAACAGGTGGACAGAATATCCAGGTTTGCTGAACTGCATATACGTCCAGCAAAGAAATGGTATGCTTACATACATCGATTTTCTGGAATACAGGAGTTCCTGTTAGTTTTATATTCTAAGGAAAGAACAATGGAAGCGGGAGGCCTCATAAATTTTTCAGCGGCCTCTAGTTTTTATATTATGAATTTAATATTTAAAAATAAGTATTTTATTTTGCAACTATAACTATGCTGTTTTTTTTATTGTTCTTTGTGAGGAGTAAGGTTTTAAACTGTGGCCCCCATAGAGAGAGAGGCCCCCAGCTTGTGCCTACTGGTAAATGCAGCCCTGTAGGAATCCATTATAAAATGCAACTTTTTCCGAACACTTTAGTTGGTTTAAGAGTAACATTTTGGATATCTTGGGTGAGCTTGGTATTGCCATTTTTGATTGCCTTCATAGCTGATCTTCAGTCTCTGTAAATTATAATTCCCTCTGATTGTTGAGATGATGATAATTTCAAATATTTTATTTATTACATGGAGTTTGCTGGTAAAATTGGAAGCAATTCTCCCAGATCCAACTGTTAATGAAAGTTTTTCACCTTTTGGGAGTAGAAGGAGAGCACCAGCACCCCCATTAATCATATTGGTGACTGACGATTCATCGGTGTAACAAGTAACCTATTTCGCGGATGAAAGAAGGTTGATAATATTTAGGCCTTTTTCTTTGAGCATTTCTTTTGATTTTTTTTTTTACAGAATTCAGTAAGGTTTAGATTTATGGAGGTATTTGAAGGTAAAGGTTTGGAAAATATAGGTTCTTTGTTTATGTGGGCATTTAGATAATCAAGACATTTCCTTCCTAGTGTCATCATATTGCAAAGTTGATGATCTGTGAAGTCTGCATTTTTGATTCCACTGTTCATAAGTTTTTAGGGAGATATGGTTGCTTTGGTAGCTTCTGATATTATTAATGAATTTTATGGTGGCAAATTTCTGTCTGTCCTCCAGCAGGTCAAGCCCACATTCCTGTTGGGCTCCGATGTTGTTAGTCGATGAAACTGCACCAATGATAATCTTGGATGCTTTTGCTTGTACTTTGTCTAATTTTTCCTTTACCGATGAAGCAGAAGGTGACCAGATAGGTGCTGCATATTTCATTATTGGCCTTATTAGCGTAGTGTAAGTAGTTTTGAGAATTTTTGGCTTTGGCCCCAGTTTGTTCTGCAAAGCCTTTTCAGTATATTTAGTTTTCTGAGAGCCCTGTTGGAAGTGTCAGAAATGTATTGAGCAAAACGTAATTACTCATCAAGCGTAATACCAAGGTATTTTGGATTTGCAACTTATTCAATTAGCCTGTTGTTGATCATGACTTTGAGATTTATATCTACATTGATTTTGAATTCATCTGAGTGGGTGCTGTATGGGGATTCGCTATTAAGAGGCGTGATAGTTGAGAGTTTGACGAAGTCGTACCAGCCGGATGCGAACATAAAGGACGTCAGCGAATCTATTCGAGTGCAAAAACAGAGGGTGAAAGAGATGATAATCGTGGCAGGAACAAATGATTTGAAAGAGGACAAAATGGAAATGATAGAGGATATGAGGGAATTACTTGAGGTAGCAAAAGAGAAGAGTGAGAGAGTTAGGATAGTGAGTATTTTACCGTGGTATGACAGTGAAGTGTTTAGAAGGAGGGCCATAATTGCCAATGACTTTATGCGTGGATTATGCATGGAGAGTGGTGTGGAATTTGTGGATGTGTGGAATGAGTTTGATGGGCGAAAGGACTTATATAAGATGGATGGGTTACATTTGAATGGAGTTGGTGTACGGAGGCTTGAGAAAGTGTTGATGAATGATGTGGAAGTGGATGTACAGACTCAGGGAAACTAGATTTATTAAGAGGTGGGGGGGAGTGGATATGCAGACTTTAGGGAGGCAGTTCAGTGTATGAATGAGTATATTATGCCCGAACGAGTACGAAGGACAACAAATCAGAATGGGATAGTTAGTAAAAGGCATCAAAGTAGGGATGGGACAAATGGGCTTCTGCAATTCATGTACACTAATGCCAGGAGTATTAGGAACAAGAAGGAAGAGTTTTTGGCCTTGGTTGGCACTTCCAGACCACGGGTTATTGGTATTAGTGAAACATGGCTGACAGAAGATGATAAAGCTAGTGGGATTGAATGCGACAGGTATAGCGTGTTCAGGAGTGACAGGGTGAATAAAAAGGGGAGAGGAGTGTTATTGATGATAGCTGATGAGTTGCAGCCAAGGAGTATAGAAGTTGAACTACAGGATAGAGAAAAGAGCACATTTGAGGCTGTTTGATGTGAGATAGAATCTAGCAGAACAAAATATACAATTGGGTGCTGCTATAGACCAGGTGATGGAATTGATGGTGGGGATAGTATGCATAGGGAAATAGAAGAAATGAGTGGAAGTAGGGTAATTATTATGGGTGATTTCAATTATGGTAACATTGACTGGAAAGAGGAGAGAGCACATGGGAGGAAGGAATTGGATTTTATGCAGTTATTAAGGGACAACTATCTGCAGCAGCATGTAGTGGAAAATACCAGGGAGTAGAGAGTGCTTGGCCTAGTAATTGCAACTGAGAATGTGGCTGTAACGAACATGACCATGTTGCCATCAACTGGTGAGAGTGACCATAAGGTCATGACTTGGGAGGTGGCTAAAGGAGTGGAATTTACAATTAAGACAGGGTACATGTGGAATTACAAGACTGGTAAGTATGACAAGCTTAGGTGTGTGCTTGGTTCAGTGCCATGGCATGTAAAACTGCAAGGGCTGGATGTTGATAGTGCATGGGAGGTGGTTAAGAAGTGTTTGCAGCAGGCAATGGTTGACTGTATACCAAGAGTCCGAATAATAAATCAAGTAGGGGTTAAATGGATGAATAACATTATTAAGCTTGAGCTGCAAAAAAAGAAACAATTGTGCTGGGAATTTAAGGAGAAAGGTGACCAGCAGACGCAGGAACAGTATAAAGCTCAGGCCAGGATAGTAACAAGGGTGGTAAGGAAAGTAAAAGCGGATTACAAAAGGAAATTGGCTATGCAGGCTAAAGAGAATCCCTAACAGTTTTTTCAATATGTTGCAAGTAAAAGGAAAAATGCTCATGGTAGAATGATCTTAAAAAATGCTGAGGGTAGGGAGGTAACCGAATCAGTCGATATAATGGAATTACTGAGCGACCACTTGGCAAGAGTATATCATCCAAGTGGTGACATTGCAGGAATGGAAGAACCAACAGCTTATAATGGAATTGTGATGAATGAAGTAGAGGTAACTAGTCTATTACAGAACCTCAATGTCAATACATCTGTGGGATTGGATGGTATACCAGCTCGTGTCGTACGTGAAGTGGCTAAAGAATTGTCAGTGCCCTTGACCATTTTGTTTAATTTGAGCCTCGGGTCGTGGTCAGTCCCAAGGGGGTGGAAAGAGGGGAAAATAGTTCCGCTGCATAAAGGTGGTTCCAAGGCTACTGTTGTAAATTACCGGCCAATCAGCATAACAGAAATCATTATCAAGGTCTTGGAGAAAATAGTCAAGAGGAAAATACAAGATTGGATAGAAGAAAATGGGATACTGTATCGAGGACAGCATGGTTTTGTGAAGGGTAGGCCATGCCTCAGTAACTTGCTCACGTATTATAACACAGTGACGGCTGAACTGGATAAGGGTAATGGGTTTACAGTAATTCTACTGGACCTTGCTAAGGCCTTTGACAGGATACCACATGGAATTCTAATCAGTAAATTGCAGCATATGGGGATGGATATAGGGTTGGTGAGATGGATAGGAGGGTGGTTGGCAGAGAGATATCAGAGAGTGGTTTATTCAGGAGTAGAATATACAAGACGGCCTGTGACTAGTGGTATGCCACAAGGATCTGTTCTTGGACCACTGCTGTTTAATTTGTTCATTAATGATATAGGAAAGGATCTGAGAGGAACAGTTCATTTGTTTGCGGATGATGCAAAGTTGGGTAGGGCAATAATGAATGCAGATGACGTCAAAATTTTGCAAGATGATTTGGATAGATTGGAAGTCTGGGCTAAGGTGAATGGATGTCAATTTAATGTGGCAAAATGTAAGGTTATACATTTTGGGGTGAAAAGATTAGCAGCAGATTACTACATTGGTGGAACTGTACTCCAGGAAATTGATGAGGCATGAGATTTAGGAGTGTTGGTGGATAAGGAGTTGAAGTTTAGGGGGCACATTGCAAAAGTGGCCAAATCAGCTCATCAAATCACTTGGTTGCCAAAGAATACATTGACAAGCAGAGACAAGCAGGCTATTGTTCCTCTGTATCGAGCCTTGATAAGACCCCATCTCGACTACTGTGCCCAGATTTGGTCACCTAGGTTTCTTCTTGATGGGGAGGAGGTGGAGAGGATCCAGAGGCGAGTGACCAAGATGATAGAAGGTCTGTGGAATGAACCTTATGAGAACAGGTTGAGGATTGGTGGGTTACAAAAATTGGTTGATAGGCAGAGGAGGAGAGATATGATTGAGACATTCAAATTACTGAGGGTTTCTATAAAATTAATTCAGAAGATATTTTTGAGAACAAGGCTGGTTGTGGGAGGACTAGGGGACATCCATGGAAACTGGGCAAAAGTGTGGTTAGTAAAGGTGTTAGAGCTGGGTTCTTTACTTGTAGAGTGGTAAATGAGTGGAATGCACTCCCAGAGTCTGTGGTGGATGCTGTGACAGTGAATGAGTTTAAGGTGAGGTATGATAGATACTGTATGAATGTAGAATAGCTGTGATGAATATGATTTGGGGCCTCCCTCGATGAGTCTAATGACTCCCTGGAGTTACCCGTAATAATAATAATAATCTGACCATTTTTCTAATCCTCTCATGGATTTGTTTAGAATCTTCTAATTCTTTAATTTGTCACTAGTGTGCCAGATGGTTATGTCATCTGCATAACAAGCTACTTTTGTATCTTCTGTAAGGCAAGGATGAATGTTATTGACATATAAAAGGAATAGTAAGGAACTGAGTACTGAGTCCTGGAGAACACTGGCCTAGGTTCTCTGCTCTCCGGATATTGCTGCATTGATTCTAACCTTGATCTTTCTTCCTCTCATGGAGTCAGCTATCCAAATTAAGGCATTTCCTCTAATTCCAATATCATGTGCTATTTGTATTAATTTTTTGATCCAAACACGATCAAAAGAGCAGCAGTAATATCTAGGAATATGGCAGTTGTCTTTTTTGTTGTTTTTTCCTGAAATGAGTCTATTATTGTTTGGTAGAAGTAGAATAATTGATCTGTCATCAAATGATGGGCTCTATAGGCAGTTTGGTAGAAGTTAATGTTTTTATTTTTTATGAGCCAGTGCATGTGTCTAGAGCAGGGGTCGGGGAACTTTTTTACCTATTACCCCAAAATATATTTATTTATGCCGATGTTACCCCCTTGATTTGAAAGGAGAAAATCATAGATTATTTAAATTCAAAAGTTTTATTGAATCTATTTATATGGAGAATACAATTATAAATATAAAAAGTATAAAATAAATGCTATAAAATAAATTAATATCCTCATTATGAAACAAAAGGATTTCTTTGAAAACTTTTTCACTTCAGTTTTTGGAGAAATGATGTTGTTTCATTTTTGATACAGTAACATCAAAATTGGGGCATTTTGATGTCAGAACAATTTGGATACTGTCCCCAGGGTCCAATTGAATTCTCTGCTTTGTTTTCATGTTCATTAGAGTGGAAAATTCTTGTTTGCAAAGGTAGGTTGTTGCAAAAGGCAGCAACTTTTTAACTGCCTCCTCATATGCAATTTTGAAAGCCTTTGCAGCTATGGACATCCAAAAATATGACAGATCTGCTTTGTTTTCAAATTCAATACATGCTTCATTATTGGATTGAAGTTCAAGAAATGCCTCTGCCAACCCTTGAGGCTCTTCTGGTACATCAGCAATTTCACATTTAAAGGGATCTACAACTCAACTGACAGTATGTGAATCATGATCTTGAAAGTAATCAGAGAACCACTCTTGGAGTTTGGTAAGATGCCTTATCACTGTATCCTTGATGTCGTCAAAAGTAATATTTCACAATTTTCCAAAAACAAAGCTAACTTTGAAAAGGCAGCTATCTTGTTTTGTTCTGCTTTCTGTAATAAGTTTAGTTTAATCCTTTATCCAAGTGTGAGCCAACAAAGTTTGTGCCTGAAAATATCTTCTGGACTGGGGTAAGGTAGTACAACACCAGGAAACTCATTGCAAAGGTGGAGAAAGCCCTCATCATTCCTATCTCAGTATCTCCCATAATGCAAAGCATATCTTCTTGCAGATATGTGTAATGCTATGCATTAAGGCAAGGGCCACTACCCATACCATATAACCAAGTGAAAAATAAACTCTCATCTTTCTCTGAATCCGGAGTAATTTAATAATAAGGTTGTACACCCTTTGGCAACTCCTATAGGTTGGGATGACCTCTCATTGCCTCTGCCTTGGTGTCTCCATTACTGGACCTGGCTCCCACTGACGAGACCTCAATAAAGGTCGAAACTGGTATGGGTAGTGGCCCTTGCCTTAATGCATAGCATTACACATATCTGCAAGGAAATGTGCTTTGCATTATGGGAGATACTGAGATAGGAGTGATGAGGGCTTTCTTCACCTTTGCAACGAGTTGCCTGGTGTTGTACTACCTTACCCCAATCCTGAAGATACTTTCAGGCACAAACTTTGTTTGCTCACACTTGGATAAAGGATTAAACTAAACTTATTATAGTCTAACCAAGTGAAAAATAAACTCTCAACTTCTGCTTTCTGTCTCCAATATAAAAGCTTTGATCCAAATGCTGATATCTTTTCTCTGGCTGAAATTATATTGATGTTTTTTCCTTGCAATTCTTTGTTCAGTGCATTCACATACTCAAAAATATCAGCTTAAATATGCAAGATATGCAGCCCACGAGGAGGAGTTTGTGAACTTATCTGCGAGAACATGCTTTTGATCAACCATAAAAATTTCAAGTTCAGTTTTGAGAGCCCACACTCGGTTTGACCATTTCCACGTGAGAGCCACCTCACTACTGTATTCAGCCTCACCATCTTTGCTTAATTTGCAAAATAGTCACGTGTTTAGTGCATGTCCTTTGACAAACAACCTTGATAACATATGACGGCTTCCAGCGCAGGTTCCAAATGTTTCACAAGCAGTGCCTGGCGATGGATCATACAGTGGTTAACTTCAATTTTTGGATTATTCTCTCTCGCCAAAGCCGAAAAACCACTTACATGACCCAACATAGCTAGAGCTCCATCAACAGATACAGCAATGCAGTCTTTCCACTTTAAATTAACGTTATTAAAGTATTCATTTACTTTATTGAAGACATCAATTCCACAAGATCGCAACTTGAGAGGAGAACAAAATAACAATTCCTCTTCAATTGCATGTAAATCTTTGTAGCGAACATACACCATCAGCTGCGAATTACTACTGACATCTGTAGTCTCATCAAGCTGAATAGCAAAGCATTTACTCTCTTTTATTGAAGAAATAACTTGTTCCCTCACATTTTCTGCTAAAATAGAAATTCTTTCTTTCACAACTTTTGCAGACAAGGGCACTGAATTTAGTTTCATGGCTTTTTTCTGACCACACATAATCACTGCCATTTTCAAAGCTGCTGGTTTAACCAATTCCTCACCAATAGTATATGGCTTCTTGTTTTGGGAAATCAACCAGGCCACTTCAAAGCTAGCCTTTGATGCTGAACATTGATTTAATGTACCTCTCAAGTTGCTGTCCAGTCTTTGTCTTTTGACAGACATTTTCAAATTTACAAAGTATTCCCGTGGTTTGGAAGACTGATGTGGGTGCAAATTATCCAAGTGTTTCTTCAATTGACTCTTTTTGAAAGATTCTGCAGTCAGTACTTTCAAACAGACAACACACTGTGGTTTCATTATTCCTTTGTCTTCCATTTGCGTAAACCCATAATTGAGGAACTCTTCCTGTTATATTCTTTTTCTAGTTCATGTCATCTGAAGGGTGAAAAAGACAGTGATTGAATTTAAGTTTTTTAAAGTTCATTTAAATTTTGAATAATTTAATTTGTAAATGTGACACTAAGACATGTCCTCAAGATGAAGGCAGTATTTAATTATTTTATTGACCATTGAAAATTAATCAAGCAAGGAGAAAATATATTAATCAAATTATCGTTAATAATTTAATTTAATAAAATTTTTATTAAATATTTTATTAAATTTAATAATTTAATAAAATATGGTTAATAAATGAAAATCTTACACTTAAAATAGAACTATTGAAATAAATTAAATTGAATAACTACTTAAATTGACTTAAACAAAGCAAAAACACGTGTCAAAAATAAGGTTAAGGTGGGTAATAGACAACTGGCAAATAATATCTGTTTAGCCATTTGACAATGGCTTAGCAACCAAATTGTTTGGAGTTCAACATGGTGTGACTTCTCCTAAACACGTATATTACATTGGCCAGATGCAGTGTAGCCAGAAGAAAAATTTCTGTCGTAACAAGGAACGCGCTTTTTATATAATTTTATTTATGTCTATTGAGTACTCATTACCTTACCCCCAAGAATTTCATTTTTACTCCACTTGGGATAATTTACCTCGGTTCACCGACCCCTGGTCTAGAGTGTATGATTCTTTCAGTAATTTTACTGAAAATTTTACACTTCCTCATATCAAAGAAACCCAGTTAACCAAATCTGAGCACAACAGGTCTAGATGTGGTCATATCAAAGTCCTATGAAGAAGGATAATAAATTCCTTATTCCTGTTCATTAATGTATTTCTTAACATCCAAGTAATCCTTTGGGATATATTGCCCAAAGGATTACTTGGATGTTACTTTTTCAGTATGGGCTGCTGAACTTCAACTCTCTGTCCACCATAATGCTAAATTCATATCAATTTCTCGCTGTCTACATCCATTATGTATAATATATAGCCTGTAGTTTTTTTTCCCTTCTTCAAGTGCATAACTCTATCCTTTAACACATTGAATTGCCAACCATCATTCTTTTTTCAATTACCAGTTTTCCCTGAGTTATCTTGAAAGATCTCTACAACATTTTTATTGAATATTGCTTTCTCCCAGCTTAACTTAATTTGCAAACAACTGGATGTTCCCCATCATATCATTCCCATTATTATTGATGTACAAATTGAACTGCAGTTTCTCAAGTACAGAGCTGTATCACATCAGAAATCTCCTGTTTCCCTGTGATTCAATTTCACTATATACTGTTCTCTGATGCTTGTCATCACTCACCCACTTATCCATGTTACTAGCTTTGTGTCCTTCCATATAAGCTCCCACTTACACAATAGTATGCAGTATCCTGTGAAATGTCTTTGTAAAGTCCACATATCACAGTGTAGCCATTTCTCTTATTCATCTCAGCTGTCACTTTATTGTAATAAGTGAGTAAATTACTAAGACAAGACCTCCCCTTCATAATTGCATTATCCAATAGCTCCCTACCATCAGCATTCAGTAAAGGTATAGTACCATAATCATTCTTCCTTTTGCTCTTGCCCTAGTAAAAGAACTCTTTGGAATTTCTTTTGTCCTACTCACTTAATTTTTTCACTCATAATCCAATTTTGCTTTCCTCTCATGCTAGTCACTCTTCTTATCTATTCTATGTATAACTCGTGATTCTGCTTTCTACCATTTTTCTTATATATCCTCCATAACATTTTCTTCTTTCGTAACTCCTGTTTAATGATTCTGCTCATCCATCTAACACCCACCTGATAACCTTCAGTATGCAATCTGATATTGGTTTTCTTAAATACCCTTGATCATTTCCTGAGCATTATTAACATCCTTTCCCTGCAGGTTCTCAAGTCATGACAGCTCCAAGCTGCCTTCCGATACTTGCCTTTTGGTACTTTCACATCTAAGAGCGTAGATCCCTGATCTTTTCTTTTTGTAATGTGAATTTTATCTTTCTGTTTGTTTAGGAAGTCAGTGTACTTCTGTTGAACATGTAGAAAGATTAGGTGTTGGCATTTGTTCATTCTTGATTTTTTTGAGTTTAATTCACAAATATAAAAATAAACTGTGACAAAAGATAACTGACACTGGGTTTAATAGGTTGTGATAATATAGATAGTTAAGCCGACTAGTTTCTCCACTTATGCTGATGGCTTTCTTCTGGGTTAGGAAGAACAAAAAAAAAAAAAATAAATAAATAAAATACAATAATCGGCAATCTGCCATTGCTGAGACTTGAGTCGGGTTAAGGGTGCGACCTTTTCTCGCACTTTTCTGTAACACACAGGCTAATATTTATCTCAACCAATTCCAGAAGAAGCCACTAAAACATGTGGTGAAACTAGTTGGTTTAACTCTTTATATTATCACAACCTATTAAACCCAGTTTCGGTTATCTTTTTTCACATTCATTTTTTTTTTGGTCAAAAACTGTACATAATCACCATGAAAATAAATTGTTCCACCCCATCGGTAACCTTTTGTTTGGATGTAGATCTCTCCTTTCACAAAAATTGATAATGACACTTTTCAAATCCTTTTAACCCTTTGAGCAGTAAAGCAGTATATATATACACATATATATATATATATATATATATATATAGGCATGCTCCTATCACCAAAACAGTATTGATGTACGTGTGTGTTTAAATTTTAATTATAGAAAAAAATCAGCTAACACCTTTTTGTTCCCATACAGGGAGTAGGCGAGGCAATTATAATTTTAATTATAGTAAAGCTGTAAATTTATATCAACTTTTCAGTTTTTGTAGGAAGATTTTGCAATCTTTTAAAATAAACCTTTCTGATTCCGCCCCCCCCCCCCCACACATACCCACCCATCCCAGTATTTATAGGGCCATAGAAGGTGAGTTATGCAATTTTATCTCAATTACTCAAAGGATAATATAGCTTGCAGAAATTTTTCTTGCTAGAAATTCAAGAGATTCTTCTCACAAAACATTCACTTATAAAATGCAACAGTTTCTTACTACTACTGTTGTATTGTTTCAGTTTCTCAGAGGTTTGAAGCCTGAGTAGCCTCAGTGGAAGTGGAATTTGTCTCCACAGTATGAAGCCATTCAAAGAAAGATCTGAGTTCAATTCTAGTCACCTAAAGGAACTTTTTTTAGAACTTTCTTTGATCAGTTCTTGATTTTTCAGATTTTTTGTCTCTTGAACTCAAGAAAATTGACCATAGAACCCATTCTATTTTAGATAATAAATGTAGTGTTAGGATTAGGGACCACAAGATGGTGACACTTGTCAGCCATCTTGTGATTAGCTGTTGGTGAAGATTGAACTGCCCCATGCCCCATCAGTCTCCACCTCTGAAAGTGTAGGGAAATAAAAGGCATTAGCAGTTTTTTTTTTGTGTGTGTGGGGGGGGTCCAACCAATAATTTAAAAAAAAAAAAAAACTTTCATTCAACATAGACAGAGAGAAGGTCTCTGTCTATGTTGAGCTTTTTTATGCCACCGAGCTCCAGCCATCTGTTTATTCTCATCTTTCCAACATCTCTAACCCTCCCGTGATTCTCTTTCCTCCATTTTTTGAATGCCATTTCAGTATCATCTTTGATGATGATGATAATTTGGTACTACTATCATTGATGGTAGTAGTGCTATTGTGTGTAATTAGTCGGAGGATTGAGTAGTGAGAAAAGTTGTGGGTAATGGAGGAGAGTACCCTCCAACAATAAGTCCATGGACTCCTTGGAGGTGTCATGTAATAATATTAATAAAGCTTTATATATGCTGCAAACACAGATAATATCCATTGGCGCAGGTCTTTTTAATAACTACTGTATCTCACTGTGGCATGAACTCTTACCTGAGTATTATGCTTTCTATCTTGAAGAGCAATGGCAATTTATCCCAATATTTGAATAGTATATTTCCACTACATCCCTTTAATAGTGCAATTAAAGTTTGGAGAGCAAGTATGTTGGATAGTTGCTCTCCAAACTTTAATTGCACTATTAAAGGGATGTAGTGTGAATATACTATCCCAATATTGGGATAAATCGCCATTGCTCTTCAAGATAGAAAGCATAATACTCAGATAAGAGTTCATGCCACAGTGAGATACAGTAGTCATTAAAAAGACCTGTGCCAATGGATATTATCTGTGTTTGCAGCATATATAAAGCTTTATTAATATTATTACATGACACCTCCAAGGAGTCCATGGACTTATCGTTGGAGGGCAAGGAATGTAATGGTGCATGAGCATCTATCGTAAACCAAAGAATGCAGGAGCATTGTATGTCAAGATATAAGTCTTTGAGCTGAGTTTCACTAAAATTTAATATTGATTATCTTTCTGATATTGGTCACTCATTTTTGCAATGAAAATATACATTAATAAAAGCAGCACTGTTTCTAATATAACTTGATTGAAATACCTTTACTACCAAACAGAATTCAACCATGTCAGAACATAACATACAATGTTTTGTGTGCTTTATAATATAATTAGTCTTCTATTGTTAATATTCCAGCATAAGAATAGAAAGAGTGATAAGAAGAGTTTTTTATAATGTGAATTCCACAATTGTAAACCTATAGTATTGCTAGCATTAGTGCCATGGGTGACATAATATAGTCACTTGCATCTTTTATAATTGAATCATCTGTATTATAATTGTCTTGATATGGAGGTTTTAATGTGATATAAATGAATATGATAACATTGTAAGTGCAGTTTATATATATAAAAACAAACTTGAATCTTTTCATGTGTATTTAGGATGGCAAACTGCTTCTTACATCATCTGCCTGGAGGCGTCCACTGTCAGCATTATGGACATTCACAGACCTTTTTGAAATGAAGTAGGTTCATGATATTTAAATTTTTCATATTTGAATTTTAAGATTAACATACTATTATTTTTTTAATAAATTTTTATTATTTTTAGACATTCTTTTGATGAGGACTACTATGTTGAATTCAGCAAACAGTCCCAAGATAGGGTGATAGGTACAAAGTATGAAACTGCTCATGTAAGTATCTTTCCTTAATGCAATCGTTCTCAGAAGAGCTTGATGCATAATTATTCATATATCATTAAATAATCAATTGTTATCTCTTTCTAATAATGATGATGATGTATATAAAAATCTTAAATGAATTTAAGATATGCCTAACATTATCATCAGATTCCTGATATGTACTCATCAAGGAGTATACAGGATGCTATGAAAATACTACATGAAAACATTTACATTATTTAACTTCCTATTGATAATTTTCTTTCCTGATCTAGTCTTTTGTATTTTGGCTTGCAAAAGATCAAAATTGTGCTTCTATATACAGGGGGTCCTCGACATGCGTCGTTTCGACTTTATGGCGGTAATCCCATAAATAATTTACAAAATAAATTTTCACTTGAAGCAGCACGACATAAAATTCAAATGTCACGGGTGAACTTGTTTGTGAGCGCGGCAGAAGAATACAGCATTACATGCCATTTTTTTGGGAGAGGTGGTGTCGCTTGGGTTCCAGCATACACTCTTTGGGTACCGTGTGCTTTGTTTGCATCCGCTCTCTCACTTTTGTGTTTGTGTTTTTTTGTGACTTTTTACCCTTCAATATGGCTCCCAAACGTAAGGCAGACTCTTCCGATAGCAGTGTGTCGAAGAAAAGGAAAGCCATTACATTAGAAGTGAAATTAGACATTATTAAAAGGGCAAAAAAGGGAGAAACACCAACGAACATCGGCTGTGTGTTGAACTTAAGTCTTACCACAGTTGGGACTATTATCAAGGATAAAGTTCACATCCTTGAACACGTGAAAGGATTGGCACCCATGAAATCGACTGTGATTACGAAAAAACATAGTAGGCTCATGATTGAGATGGAAAGGCTTCTTGTTCTTTGGCTGGAAGACCAGCATCAATGCCGTATCTCAATTAGCCTCATGTTAATTCAAGAAAAAGCAAAAAGTTTGAGGCATTGAAAAGTGAAAGGGGGGGAAACGAGTGTAGGTGAAGAGTTGAATGCTAGTAAAGGTTGGCTTATGCGGTTTAAGGATCGTGGCAATTTACATAACCATAAGGTGCAAGTGAAGTTGCTAGTGGTGATGATAAAGCAGCTGGTGAGTTTCCTGAGGGGTTGACTGAGATAATAAGGGGGGGGGGGGGGGCTACAGTGCTCAACAAGTGTTTAATGTGGACGAGACAGGCCTATTTTGGAAACGTATGCCTAATTGTACCTATATCACCAACGAGGAGAAGGCAGCACCAGGCCATAAAGCTGGTAAGGGGAGACTGACTTTGCTTCTTTTATTACAGTTTCATTTTTGTCATTTTCCTGTACTATACAGTAATTATGTTCTCCCTTTCATTTTCCTGTTGCCTAATTCTGTTTCTTGATATATACGTATGACTTTAGGATGTTTTAGGTTAGGTAAGTAACTTAGGCTATGGTAATTCCAACTTGTATCGAAAATTGCCTTACGTCGGTCCGTAGGAACAGATCTCCGACGTAACTCGAGGACCCTCTGTATATCCTCTGGGCTTTGGTAGAATGTTTATTTTCTTTGATCCTTAAGAATGCAGAAATTCGAGAATTCTCTCTGCAATTTTTCAAGAAATTAAGTCTGTTGGAAAGCGATGCTTTCTCGCATTTAAGTTTTTCTAAGGAATTTACCTGTCTCTTTGTCTTCCTGTCAAAATGATACATTATTGCAATTCACTATGAGTAGATTTTCTTGATTGATGATGACCAGGTTTTTAACTCATATATAATTGTTTATTTATACTAGATGCTCTATATGACTAACAGCATCATCAGGAGGTAAATAAAATAAAAAAAAACACAAAATAAATATTTTCCAACAGTAGTTATTATCTATAGTTGAAAAGACTGGAATGATAGCTTAATCATCAGTATCATTAGATATATTACATGTGCAGGGGCACGCTAAGAGTATTTGTCGCCCGGGTGCAAACTTTTATCGTCCGCCTCTAATACTGCATTGTATAATCCAAATTAGATATTAGCTACATAAAATGCCGCCCAGGTGAGGTGCACCCCTTGCACCCTCGGGTTGGTACGGCTCTGTACGTGTGCAGTTTCTCCATTGTTTAAACTCTGTATGTGACTGCAAACTTCAAGTAATATGCCTAATGATACTTGTGATCATTCCAGTCTTTTCAACTATAGATATTAACTGCTGTTGGAAAATGTTTAATTTTTTGCCCTTTTTTATTTATACGCATGGATAGGCTTATGTGTTCATCACACATGTTGAATTGGATTTAAATGGTATTGAATCGAACACAGATTGATAAGAAAATAACTATTTATTAAGTTAAAAGCTAATATTTCGCTGGTATTATATCCAGCATCTTCAGAGCATACAAACAAAGTTTGTTACAAATGCGAGACAACCACAATTCTGTGTAACAGTGGGGCTAGTATAAGTAATTGCAGCGTGCAACACAAGACTAAAGTCCTAATACGGCACCATCTAAGTTTTAAAAAAAAAAACAGTAGTCCAAAGTTTTGAAAAAAATACAATAAAAATAAATTAAATTAAAATAAATAAATATTAATTTGGTCTTAGGATGACAGTCTCCCAAATGTTTGGTAAATTTATACAGCCATACTTGTTAAGGTTTGGAGTATGTTTTAAGGCTTCTGTGCAATACTTTTGTTTTTTTTCCAATTGATACTGTGTGCCGGGGTATCCAAAGCATGGTCTGCCAGACCCGACTCACCATAGCAAAAGTGTTGGATATATTTTTGTGTTCACTGAGGCAGATGTCAACAGTTCTTCCTGTCTATCCGTAGTAAGCTCAGGGGGAAATTGTGAATTTAGTAAATTAAGTGTTTCAGTTACTAAATTCACAATTTCCCCCCTGATATATTTCAGCTATTTAAATTCACAGTACTGGCAGGTTATTTTACATGGAAAGGGAAAATATACAAACAATTAGATGGGAGACAGCTATGGGATCCCTCCTTAGCCAACTTCTACATAACATCTGGAAAAGCTAGCTATCAACACAGCCACTCTCAAACCTAGTCTCTGGCTACACTATGTTAATGATGTGTTTGCTATTTGGCCACATGGCCCAGACACATTGAATACATTTTTAGTGCATCTAAATAGCCAGCACCCTGAAATCCACTTTATAATGGTACTAGAAGCCAATGACTACCTGCCCTTCCTGGACACACTGATCACATCTTCCAGAAGGTTCCTTATCATTTTCGGTTTATAGAAAACCCACACATACAGGGGGAGATTTACACAAACAATCACACCATTACCTGTCTCAATAATATGGTATCTTAAAAACACTAATCCATAGAGCTAGAGCAATCTGTTCCAATGACATTGCTCTCACTGCTGAACTTTCTCACCTGCGCCACACCTTCCTAACCAATTGCTATAATCCCCATAAGATAGATAAAATACTAAATGCTACCCAGAAATACCCCCACTATCTACCACAAAAGACTACAACAAAACTATCACCATCCCATACATTAAGGGATGGTGATAGTTTTGTTAAGCACCATGTATCTATGGTGCTTAACAAACACCAACTGTGCGCCGTATTTAAACCTTATGTGAAATCCGTTCACCTAAGGACAGATTCACTCCTTTATCACATCCAGGAGTCTATGAAGTGCCCTGTTCTTGTCATCGAGCCTACTACGGAGAGACAGGAAGAACTGTGGACATCCGCCTCAGTGAACACAAAAAATGTATTCTGCACTTTCACTATGGCAAGTCGGGTCTGGCAGACCATGCTTTGGATACCCCGGCACACAGGATCAATTGGAAAAAAACAAAAGTATTGCACAGAAGCTTCTACAAGTCAGAGAGGTTGTTCCTGGAATCAACAGAAGCCTTAAAACATACTCCAAATCTTAACAAGTATAGCTGTATAAATCTACCAAACATTTGAGAGACCAAACTAATATTTATTTATTTTAATTTTATTTTTTTCAAAACTTTGGACTATTTTTTTTTCTTTCTTTTAACTTAGATGACGCCATATTAGGACTTTAGTCTTGTGTTGCATGCTGCAATTACTTATACTAGCCCCACTGTTACACCGAATTGTGGTTGTCTTGCATTTGTAACACACTTTGTTTGTGTGCATCTGAAGATGCTTGATATAATACCAGCAAAATATTAGCTTTTAAGTTAATAAATAGTTATTTTCTTATCAATCTGTGTTCGATTCAATGCCGTTTAAATCCAATTCAACATTTTTTATTTATGTTAAGTAACCTCCCAATGATGCTGTTAGTCATAAACAAAATATTGGAAGTATTAATTAAAGTTATTGTAATTAATATTCAGTTTATTATGTTCCAATTTCCTCAAAAATAAAGTTATTCTAATCCAACTTTTATTTATTTTTTGTAATCTTTGAGATAATAGGATCCCCCTTTTGGGGAAAAAAACAACAAAAAACTGCATACATTTTGCCTATTGTTACTATAAATTTCATATGATTAGATGCAGAATCTATATTTTCATGCAGGCTTAAATTAGATCACTGATGCAGACATACAATTTGATTCTTACAACATGAATTTTCATTCCTACATTTTTCACGAATAAAAATTGTTGCTGACTTACTTTGAATGTTGATCAAATATAGTAAAAGTTTTTTTTTTTTTTTTTTTTGTTATGTTGTACCATCATTTTCTATATTTTCTATCTGTACACCTTGAGGGTACATGACAGGAATTTGATGATGGTGATTATGGTTTTTTTTTTTTTTTTTTTTTTTTTTTTTTTTTTTTTTTTTTTTGACAACTTTTAAATGATGTTTCAAATGCTAATTGGGAAAAATGAAAACAAGTTGATTAGTGCAGAAATGGCTTATTACAGTTGATGTTTAATTTTTAAAATACAGAGCATAGGTTCAAATATTATCAGAAAGTAATGTTAATGACTTCAGTTTTTTGGTTCAGTGATTTTTCAAAGAAAAAGGAACTCCAACTCCTGTATTAAGTGGAATGATAAAAATGAGTGAATAATTAAAAAATAGCTGCTTCCAGTAAGTGGAGTAACCAGGCATAATTTTCAGTTTATTTAATTTATAATCACAAAAATTTCTTTCTTTATGTTGAATGTTTGAAATGTTTTGAATTTGTCACTTGAATGTTTGCATGTAAAGATAAAGATGTCATGCTTCTTTACAAGGCCTTAATAAGACCTCACTTGGACTATTGTGCACAGGTCTGGTCTCCTGGTTTCTGTTGTGATTGTGATATAGTGGAGAGATTTACAGTGATTTACAAGATAAAAAAATGTTTTTATTTATATATATATATATATAATGACATAAAAGGAACTAAATACCAAAAATTTACAAATAAATATTAACAAAAATCAATCTAGTTCCAAGAAACTGATTTTATATAGGTTTTTCTAGACCTCTTAATTAACTCTGTAGTGCATTTAGAAAAATGCGCCCTTAGGTTAGAAAGACCTAGAGCTCATATCTCCCATCTGGGACATAAGAATATTTGCAAAGGATTTCATCCAAAGGTTGGTATCATGTTTTTTTTTGTTGTTGTTGTTTTATTTTTTATTTTTTCATGGAAAAGCAATCAGCAAGAGAAGAAACTTGAACAGTTTATCCTAGATTTTTAGAGCAATTAATTAAAAAAAATATATAAAATTTGGGCAGAGTGGCCAGAGCAGGCTTGAATTTGAATAGAAACCAAAAACATAGTTCAATGGATTTTTTTTATTTTTTTATTTTTTTTATTTTATTTTATTTTTTTTTCCCTCTTCAGATACTTAACATGTTCAGTGCAAATTTTAAACTCTTTTTGGCACGCATTTCGGGCAGAATCAAGAATGTGACTTGGCTGCAGTGGTGTTGTTGAAAAACTGTTTAAGCTTCTATTCTGAAGAACAACAAAGCAAAACAACAAAATAAAGACTATGAACTTTTTTTTCTTTATTGTTATTCTTTATATTTTATTATTCCCCATATATGTCTGTGTGTGTGTGTGTGTAAACTTTATCATATGGAGTCATCAGGTGAACACTACGTCCACTTGATTGGATCTGTACCATTCAATCAATTTTTCCATGGCAGTTTCATTTTAGCTATAATAAATTTAGTTTAATCCTTTATCCAAGTGTGAGCAAACAAAGTTTGCACCTGAAAGTATCTTCAGGTCTGGGGTAAGGTGGTACAACACCGGGCAACTCGTTGCAAAGGTGGAGCACGCTCACAACACTCCTATCTCAGTTTCTCCCATAATGCAAAACACATCTCCTTGCGGATACGTATAATGTTATGCATTAAGGGATTGGCCACTACCCAGACTAGTTTCGACCTTTATTGAGGTCTCTTCAGTGGGAGCCAGGCCCGAGTGGAGATACCAGGCAGAAGCATTAGCAAGGTTATCAACATCAAAAACTTTCAACAAAAAAATTCATTTTAGCTGTTACTAAAAACAGTAGATAATTTCCACATCTTTTTATGGATTTTGTTTGTTAGATAAATTCAAACATGTTCGGTTACTTTCAGGGTTTGCATAATCATTTACTTTTTTTTTTTTTTTTAGGTATATGATGCAAGTAATGGTAAGCTGGTTCTTACATTGAAAGATCCTGAACTGTCTAATAATTATACAAAAAATCGTGCAACATTTGACCCTACAGATGAACTTATTCTCTCTGATGGAGTCTTGTGGGATATCCATAGTGGTAAACCTATTCATAAATTTGATAAATTTAATCCTCATATCAATGGAGTATTCCATCCAAATGGACTAGAGATCATATCGAACTCTGAAATTGTATCCTTTTCATATCAATTTAAAGTAAATTATGCTAGTATTTTTAATACCTTTAGAGCATTAATTTATTTGTGAAGTCTACTGAAAAGTGTTAATTTGATTAAGATCTAATAATTTTATCATATATAGCCTTAAGGAACGTACCAGATATTATGATGTCTAATACAGATTTTATAACTAGTGTTTCATCAACTTTTTTCTGAATTGGTCAGTTATTTGTTAGGTGTCTGATTTGATCAGTTCATAAATTTTGTTTTTCTAAAGTAGTTTTAAGTATTGATCCCATTCTTGGAAGATGAAACATTAACAAAACATGAGTTAAGTGACCTTACTATTTAAGATTAGCTCTGATTACACATTTCTGAATATAAATAATTGCAAGCTGGCCTGGTTGGCTGAGTGGTTAGTGTATCCACTCTCCAGCCAAAAGGCTACTGGTTCGAATCCCGCCGTGGGCATGGATGTTTGTGATTGTTTGTGGAAATACTAGTGGTGGTGGCAGGCGGTAGGTGGCGTTGGTGTAGTTGCGGTTAGTTGTAGTTTGTAGATTGAGCAGTGGAGACAGATGTAGAGTAGGTGTACTCCCTCAATGAGTATTTGAACTCCCTGGAGGTGTCACTTAATAATAATAATAATAAAAAGTTCTTTTCAGTTATCGTCATTTATAATGTTGTTCTGCCATTGATGCCATCTGTTTACTATCCTAACTTTTTCTTGGAGTCTCATATTAATAGTTTCTCATCTTAATCAACTGTTATTTATCTCTCTTTTATCTATATGTTAAAATTGGTGTAAATGCCCTTTTGTTTGCAATCCTGATCTTTTGATTGATTTCTTATTCCATATAAATTTACTGAAATGACTTCCTGTCACATAGCTTTTCTTCTAGTATCTATTTCAGTATTTAAATTGCCATCCTTACTAAAATTGCACCTAAATAGGTAAAATATATAACCTCTGTTATAATTCATTATGAGAAAGCTGTTAATATTTGCTGTTTATCTGTTTTCTGATTTTCCTACCAAATTTGTCACCTCACTTATTTCATTTAGTTAAGGATTCTTTGAAGACTTGCAGCAAATTTATTTAAGAGGGTAATGCTATTTGCATGCATAGAGTAAAGAACAGTTCTCAGGTTTAATACCATTTTCCTTAATTATATGTACAATTCAGATTTAACACAAACCATTTTAGTCTGTATCCTTCAGTTCTGACTAGATTTATAATATGCTTTTATTAGAGTAAAGCTTAAATAAAGATTCCAGTTATATTCCTATGATTTTTTAACCTTTTCATTGTAAAGTAAAAATACAGTCTGATTTTTACCTTACAACATAGTCAAAAATGGTGTGGAAGAGAACACATTTCAATACACATAGTAGTATTGGACTGTCAAAACTCATTGGCAAATATGCTTACATACAACTATGCTTTAATCTACAGACTGGGATTTTCATTGACTGGTGTGTTTCCGTCACTACCCTGCTTATCAAAGTGCTGAAGTGGTTTGAAAAAATACTATATTTGGTCTCTAAAGCAGGATTTTGGTGATTATGTAACCTATAGTGCAGTTATGATATGATGGCAAACCTATTCATAAATTTGATAAATTTAATCCTCATATCAATGGAATATTCCACCCAAATGGACTAGAGATCATATCGAACCCTGAAATTGTATCATGATACTAATATGCCGTGCATTTGACTTTCTTGGGTGGGATTACCATTGGAAGAAGGGAGAACATTGCTTTAGAGCATAGGTTCCCAAAGTGGGCGGGTACCACCCCCCAGTGGGTGCTGAAGCCTTCTAGGGGGGGGCTATTGTAAGATCAGAAGCATTTGGGGACAGTCTAGGGGTCGGTGGCTCTTTATAGAAGAAATTAATAATATATATTTAAAAATTAATTTTTTTTTCTTCGTGATTTTGCGATTAGATAATCATTTAAAATTTAAATATTGCATTTTAATTCATCTTATGCCCGTCTTACATGATCAATTTTTTTTATCAATTTTCTATTTCAATTATTTAATCATTTGAAAATTTACCATATCAGATAGAAATAGTGTCAATTTTCTATGTCAATGAGAAAATAGAGCATGTATAATGTATATATGTATGTATAATAGGTTATGTTTACAGTAGCAAATATATTCATTATATTTCATTTAAAAATATATATAAAATATATAAAACCACTTTTCTAATTGATTTGTACAAAAATAAACCCAATTTTATATAATTTAATATTACGAGTAAAAATAATAATGGCAAGAAAGAAATAAAATCGTAAATTTTAGTTAGCCTAGTTAGTACTAACTTATATTGCTAACTAGAGGGAAAAAACAAAGCAAATATTATTCGAAACTTATTATATTGTTTTCTGTGGTTATGTTTTGTAGGTTTATTGTTTATATCTTGTGTAATTATTTTATTAATTATTATTTATAATTATTCGGACAATGTCATGGTTGGATGAACAAAATGCGCTTGTGTGCAAAATAAAAAATTGAAAGTGTCATACAGGATATTTTAACTTCTATTTTTTATATACTTAAAAAATTTATTCATTTTTTGCTATTGTAAAAATGGGGGGGGGGGGTTACAAAATTTTTGTCTTGCAAAGTGGGCGGTGGCCCGAAAAAGTTTGGCAACCTATACTTTAGAGCAGTGCTTCCCAAACTTCTGAATGTCGGGGGGCCCCCCTTTGCAAAAATTTAAATATTTCACGCCCCCCCCCCTCGAAAAAAAATCATAATAGAGAGATATATTATTATAATATTTATTGTATTTATATTCAATACAAAACATACACAGCAAATATTGCAAAAATCAAATGCATATATTACATTTTTTGCCTCTTACCATTTGGTTCTGAAGACGATGTGGGCTGTTCTGGTAAAATATGAAATACTGTCCTTTTTTTTTTTGAGTCTGTTTCTGATTGTTCGTGGGAATTTTTTTTTTTTTTTATCAGCCACTTATCCATCTCAGGGTTAAATTTTTTAACGTAGAATAGATCAAATAATATCACCACTTACCGATACTGGCACACCACAAACTGAATAACATGAAATTAGTGAATATTACCTGAATAAGGGAATCCCCGGACCAGGAACATTTTTCTCTTTTGTGACGTTTCTCCCTTTATGGTAATTAAGCCTAACGCGAAACAGACAGCAAAGGCAGGTTATTAAAACGTGCATATGATTGGTGCGGTATTAACAAAAGATCTCGCAACCTAAAGATAAAAGCATAGCTGACAATTGAGTTGAAATGCTAACTCTCTTCAACTGAATTCCATATGTGAAACTGCCATAACATTCATTATATATATATATTACTTAGTTTTAACACTTTTACGAATTTTAACACGTTCAGTTGAATTTTATTGCTGCCTTGGGAAATCGAACTCACACACACATCTAATTAATAACAATAGTTTTTAGTTAGATACTGTGTTTGCCCATGCAGCATATGGTTTTGTTTCAGTCTATACAGCATAGTTTCTATATGAGGGGACATGTGATTCATTAATTAGTGTGTTTTTATCCCAGTTGTCTCTACTTGCGCTATTTGTTGAGAAATATATTACACAGACTCCTCATACCTTATTCACTGGCATAATAAAAGTACTTGTTTTTATTGCCTCTGCAGTATAGTGGCTGTTAGGGAGAGCGTGTTGTTTACCACTGCAAGCAAGTTACTATCTCCCCACATGAACTTGTTTAAGCTTTTTTTTCATGTGTGAAGTATATGCGAAACTTTTATTGGTAACAGAAAACTAGCTCGGATGACAGTGATAATATAAAACGAGTTTTGATATGTATATAAAGTCAATACCAACAGTCCCTGATTATGAAACCGTGATGAAAGGGACAGGAAGATTTGGAGCTTCCCTGGAGAGCTTCCTGCATATTTTGGCACTTAATATTCATTAAGCGCTGAAATATGCAGGAAGCAAAGTTTGTGAACCAACACCAATGTGTGAATTTTTCCATTAAAATATAAAAAATAACAAAAAAGAAATAATTAAAGTTAAATACGTTTCTTTTAAAATAAAAAAAATCTACTTAGTCTTAAAACATTTTAAATTTGTTTTCATTATTTCACGGCCCCCCCTCAACAAAACCTATGGCCCCCGAGGGGGCCGCAGCCCACAGTTTGGGAAGCACTGCTTTAGAGCATTACAGATCAACACATAAGACATGATTGGCTTTTGAAATAGTCATTCCATTAACACTTGAGAATATATGCGAGATGATGTTACAATTTCCCATTGAAGTACTGAGTTTGGGTTAACAGTCTTTTGGTGCTCATAGTTTTTCTAGATTGGCTTTGATAACTTGATGCATTGTCTTGAAAAGAGTTGAGAGGTGGCCATCCACAGCATTACTGGTCTTTGGTAATCACATTTTCATCATGGACCTTTTTTGAACCAGACAGATGTGCTGTTCTTTGCTGAATTCTGACCTTTTTGTTTGCAAATGTTTTGAAATAATTCAGCTATAAAGAATGTCTAAGTTCAAACTCATAAAGTAATTCTGCCCCCCCCCCCCCATCTCTCAGATATAAGCCAGCCCAGCATTGCATCACTTTGCTTCTGATTCTTTGTCCCATTTAGGTCTATAATACATCATCTTCATGGGTACTCTTTCATGTGGCAATTGTTTGAGGTGTTCCTTTCATTTATTTCTGTATTTTATTGTTATTATAATATTCATTATTGGTATCTCATTTAGTTTTTTCAATATGCCTTCATTTTGGTTTTTATTTGAACATGCATAACCTGCCATACTTCTCATATGTTTCATTTCTTCTGCAGTGATTTTTTTACTTTTCTCTTTGTCCATTCTTCATGTCCTTATGATAATGTTAGTTTTAATAAATATTATATACATTCTTAGTCTGGATTCATTATTCCATTTACTTTAGTGAATTTATATATTCTTAGATATGTCTAAATCCCTATTGTAGTATATAACTCCTTTTATATACTAAATCATTAAAATTATTGACCCACTGTATTTGTTTATTACTATTTTATCTTCAATGAATATTGTTTCCTGCAAATGCTGTTGTCTTAATTAGGTTTTTTTTTTTTTTAAATATAATTTATATATAGCTTTATTTGTAGATCCTTAGTTTCTCCAAATGTTACTTGGTTATCTACGAAGAGCAAGTTATCTAAAATCAAACCTTTTTCTACTCGAATTTCTTCTTCTTTTTTGTTTACTCTCCATTCTTTAATTATTTCTTTCATTTGTTCATTCTTCTTCACTGTTGAGCTTAGTTGCTTGTAATGCCTCTGTTTTTAAGGCTATCCTGTTATCTTTTCCTCAGTCTTCCTCTACTTCTCTTTCCCTTTGATATCCACTTCTTTACTTTCTTTTCTCATTTGAAGGAAAAATGTCAGCAATGCATGGGAATGCTTGTAAAAGTTCTTAAATGAGACGGTATCAGAATGAATCCCTAGTATTCAAAGAATCAGTTTGGAGTGAAATGGGTGTGCAACCTTATTAAGCAAGAGATCCACAAGAAGACGACAACAACGTGGAAAGAATATCGTGAGAATAAGAGTGAAAAGAGTTATGAAATATATAAAGCTTGTGCCAGAAAAATAATGACTATTGTGCAGAATGCGAAATAAGAGTATGAAAAGAAATTGGCTTTGCAAGCTAAAGGCAATCCAAAAGAATTTTATCTTTATGCTGAAAGCAAAAGAAAGAATGAATGTGGAAGAATAACTTTATTGAATACCGATGGTACTCTGGTGTCGGAAGTTAATGAGATTGTTCATTTAATAAGTGCTCACTTTGCTAAAATGTATCAACTACGTGTATGTAACATGGTGCACAGTGCTACTGCTACATTCAATAAAGAGTTAGAGGTTTAGGAAATAAGATTGAAGAGCTGTTGCATAAATGGATAAGAATATATCAATAGGGACAGATGGAATATCAGCACATTTGCTTAAAGGAATGTTCAGCTGAAATGGACAAGCCTTTCACTTGTTTGTATAACTTGAGTCAGCTCAGGAATGAAAGGAATGTATGATAGTTTCATTATACAAGGGTGGCATAAAAACTCATATATCTGACTACTGACTTATCAGTATCTCTGGTCTGGTAGTGAAGATTTTAGAGAAGTTGGTAAGGATTCACATACAGAAATGGATAGACATACGAGGGTGGTCTGAAACATTCTATGAAAAAAAAACGAATTTATAATTTCAAAATTATTTTTATTTTTCAACATAATCTCAAGATATACATTTATTCCAGTGATGCTCCAGCACCATTATCCCGTCCCTGTAGTGGTTCTCAATAAGATCTGCAAATTACCCTCTACAGCTGCAATAATCTCTCGATTCAAAGAAAAACGCTGACCAGCGAGAAAGAGTTTTACTTTTGGGAAGAGATAGAAGTCAGAGGGAGCCAAATGTGGGGAATAGGGGTGGATGTTCCAACAACTCAGTGCAGATCCCTTAATTTTCCCATTGCCAAAACACTTTTGCGGGCAGGTGCATTGTCCTGATGAAAGATGATTTTTTTCTTATGCAAACCGGGTCTTTTCTCACGAATTTTTTCGTGTAGTGTGGTTAAAACATCAGAATAATATTGTTTTACGCTTTTCAAGATAATTAATAAACAAAATGCCTTTAGCATCCCAAAACACCGATGTCATGACCTTTCCTGCTGATGGAAACGACTTTGTCTTCTTTGGCACTGAACAACTGGCTCATGTCCACTGTTTTGACTGCTGTTTGGATTCGAATCTGGTGTGTGTAATAGTGAATCCAAGTCTCATCTATAGTAATAAATTGACGCACAAAATCAGTTTTATTCTTGTTAAAACGCTCCAAGCTTTGTTCAGAGATTTTCATGCGAGTGTGTTTTTGATCTGCTGTGATGGGTGCAATTCTTCATGCAAAATGTATCCTACACGTTCTTTTGAAATGACTATAGTCTCAGCAATTTCACGCACTTTTACTCGCCAGTCATCCAATACCATATCGTGCACTTGATCAACGATTTCTGGTGTTGTTACACTTTTTGGATGTCCTTCACATGGATCATCTTCAAGACTGGTACAGCCATTTTTAAACTCGGCAGTCCATTTCTTAATTGTTGAAAACGAAGGAGAAGAGTGCCCATAAACTTTTACGAACTTCAAATGAATTTCTTTTGGCGTTAAACCTTCTTTTACAAAGAATTTTATAACTGCACGATCCTCAATTTTATCCCTTTTAAGGGATACAGACAACACTTTTGCTTCTTCAGACAGCTGTATAAAACAAACTACTTGATAGAATGACTTGCCATTTCACATGGATGCTTATGACAGATGTACCAACTTAGAAGAAAAAAAAAATCTTGTCGATAGTTTTGCCATCTATGGTCAAGGCCGAGAACTTTTCAGACCACCTGTGTACAAGCTATGTTCTGCAAGGAGCAGCATGAGTTTACTAAGGGAAGGTCATGTTTTAGCAATTTGCTCATTTTTATAATAATGTTACAGCCAAGTTGGATAAAAAGAATTTGATGCACTATGATAATGTTGGATTTTGCTAAGGCATTCGATAGGATATTACACAAAAGTCAGTTGCATAAACTGGAGAATTTGGGATTGGAATATAAACGCTTGACTTGGATCAGTGGATGGTTGACAGACAGACATCAAAAAGTGGTATATGGTTGGTGTGAATCTTCCAGATTTAAGATGATGAGTGGTATACCTCATGGTTCAGTTTTTGGCCATTGTTGCTCAATCTATACATTAATGACATTAAGAAGGGTCTTACAGGAGATGGTCAATTGTTTGCCAATGATATAAAAATAGGCAGGGCAATCAGGGATCCTACTAATATCCAGCACTTACAAAATGATTTAATTAGGCTGTAAATTTGGGCAAAGAAAATGGCTGTCTGTTTAATGTTAGTAAGTGTAAATTATACACTTTGGTGTGATGAGATTTCCAGCTGCATAGTATAGAGGCTAGGGATCTAACATAAATCTTAGTATAATAATAAAAGTGGATAAGAATTTGAATTTCAATGGTCATTAGCAAAAGTTGCAAATACAACTCAGAGGATGATTGTGATTTTGAAGTGAACCTTGCCATTTAAGGATAAGGAAGTCATTTTGCCTCTTTATAAGGCGTTGATAAGACCCCGTGGATTATTGTGCACAAATTTGGTCTTCCTAGTTCCAAGGAGATATAGAAACTGTAGAAAGGGTGCAAAGAAGAGTTACAAAGATTATATCTGGATTACAGGATTTAGATTATGAGGACAGATTGTGGGCATGTGGATTACAGACTCTGGTTAACAGGAGGAAGAAGGGCAATATGATAGAGGTCTATGAACTTTTGAATGGGTTATAGGATATTGTCTGATGAACTTTTTTGTTATTTGGAAGGTGGGGATAGAACACAGAAGCATTCATGGAAGTTAAGTTTGTTTGCAGTCAAGAAAGGGATAAGAACTAGGGTTTTTCTGTCACAGAACAGTGAGTGAATGGAATAGTTTGCTTTTAGTAGGTGAGTGCATCTGATGTGAATGAATTTAATTTAAGGTATGACAGCTGGTTTGGATGATTTATAGTCCTTCTCAATGAGTCCTTGACTCCCTGGAGTTCTCAGATATTAATAATAATAATAATGTTATCCTGCATTCTTGTTATGTGATTTTTCCATTCTACTTTCTGTTTTTGGATTCAGTCATTTATTGGCTGTATTTTACAGTTTTCTCTGATCTGCGAGTTCCTAAGTTCCACTATACTCCATATAGTGGAATCACTATATGTGTTTCCTATAGTGAGAGAGTTGACAAAATGAAGTACAAGAACAAGCAATAAAAGCTCATAGAATATTGTTGCACCTTCAATTTTTCTTAATGTTTTCATTTCAGTAGTTTCATTGATTTGTCTAATTTTTGTAGTTGCTGCAAGTTTCTGCTACATATGCTAGTATTGGCCTAATTACTCCTTTGTAGATTATTATTTTTGTTTCTTACTCATGTTCTTATTCTTTCAGATGAGGCTATAGAGACATCCAGATATTCTACAAGCTTTTATTGCTTGTTCTTGTACTTCATTTTGTGTGATGCCATAGTTTATTTCTATTCTTAAATATTTTATCTTGCTGACTTCAATAATTTTCCCTTTGATTTCTAATTTACATCTTATGGATTCCTTGGCAGTTGTCATCAATAATGGTAGGGCATTAGCTCAGAAGCTTTAATCAGTTACCCACATTTCTTTAAAGGCCATGTGGAGGTCTCCTCTGAGTTATCTAGCTTTGACCCTTATGCAACTGCATATAAAGATTTAAGTTCCAAAAAACCTTTGTGCCATCCTGTTATAATAAAAGTACCGAAGGTCATTTGAAAGCTAGAAAAAAAATAAATATAGTTGAGTAAGAAAGAAGGGGGAAAGGGGACTGATATTGTACCCTGTTATAGTATCTTTTACATTTTGTAAATCTTCTAAAAATACATATGACATTTCTGAAAATTTCAGAGAACTTTGAATGTAAACTTGACATTTACCAAGTAAGGCCACTATAAAGAAATGTTTGATTGAATGATGTTTATCACTCTCCAGCCTACTCTTTGACACAAGACTTTTTTATGTCTTGCTTATTGGAGGCTTGAAGTTTCTTGATGGAAAAAATACCATGCCTGATCTCTATAATAGAGAACCAGATTATCAAGCCTTAACCCACTCTTAGTAATTAATGTTCAGTAGTAGGTTTATAACTTTTATGAGTATAATTCACATTGAAAAAAAAAAAAAATCACTGATAATATACAGTGCTAAACATCTTAGCTAGTGTTTGTAACTGGTCCTCTTTTCATCAATCTCAATGGGGACCAAAGAAATTAATTCTTACTGTGGTCAGTTTGCTGTGTAAATTTTCTTTAGTATAGTATTAAAGCCTGGATTTTGACGTAGTCCCTTTAATATTTTGTTATACTGAGCAAGCTACTATACAGTCGGCTCTTTATATTGTAAACACTGTTGTAACAAACTGCTGGAAACTCCTGATCTCATATATACAAAGTTATTCAAAAAGAAATTTTTCTGTAGCAAACTGTCTGCTATAACTAACTATTCTTGTGATCACTGAGAGTCATCTGTAGCTGTGTTTCCTATAGTGAGAGTTGACTGTAATATTAGTTATAATTTCCATTTGTGTGATTGTTATTTTTATTGATTAACTTTTTTTAAATCCAGTGTTTTATTACCTGATTTAGTCTAGTTTGGTAGGCAACTGGCTGGTATAAATAAATTACATTTAATTTTATTGTCTATTAAACTTTTCAGTAAATAAACAAATATGGTGTGGCTTAGAATAGTGTTACATTTTACTCATAGACAGGCTTATACGTTCGTTATGCATTTCTAAATCACTTAGGGAATTGAACAACGTAGATCCGAATATAAATTAAATTATACTTTAAATAAATATTTCCGATATTTTGGCAACGTCACGTTGCCATTTTCAAAAGGAACTTACAAAAAGGCACGTGCATGCAGGCACTACAACACAGTAACTGAGAATGAAGATATGAAGCTATCGTTCTCCTAGAAGTCCTGATGGTGCCCTCTAGCAGGCTAAGTAGGTGTTCTTGGCCATTGGGCTGAAGGTCTGCTGATGTATGCCTCCCAAATTTGGGGCAGTCGCATACAACCAAATTTGTTGAGGTTTGGAGAATTTCTTAGGGCTGAGGCTGATTCCATAAATAGTCTTTCGTATTTGTATTTGCTATGGTGTATTACTGTAGCTTTCTTCCACCGTATTCTGTGGCGTGTATCCAGAGCATGGTCTACAAGACCAGAATGGCTATACTTGTGAAACTGGATGTAGTCCTTGTGTTCAGAAATTCTGATATTCGCTGTCCTGCCTGTTTGGCCAAAGTATGACAGTTTACAACTGCAGGTAGGTCTAGGGGAAGTGGTTGGTCTTTGGTGGAGCAGATAAGGGATGCCAATTTTCTGTAAGGCCTGTAACAGGAGGTGAGGTCATGTTTTTTTTTAAATTTTGGTAATTTTTTCCGAGGTGCCTCGGATGTAGGGAATGGTGATGGATTTAGAGTAATCTTTGTTGTGGAGGGGGGCTGTGGTTTGTAGGTCTTAATATTTTTTGGATTTTTTTTTTTGGGGGGGGGGGGTAGCCATTGGCTGAGAAAGTGTTGAGGATGTGATTTAGTTCAGTGTTTAGGGCCGTGTCGTTAGAACAGATTAGTTTAGCCCTGTTGTATAGTGTTTTCACCACTTCATATTGTTGTGTGTGTGTGTGGGGGGGGGATTGTTGGTGAATGTATCTGCCTGTATGGGTGGGTTTTCTATAAACTGAGAAAACCAAGGTTCCATCAGGCTGGTGGGTGACTAGTGTGTCTAGGAAAGGGAGGCTGTTGTTTTCCTCTTTTTCCAGGGTGAACTTGATTCTGGAGAGGAATGTTTCAGAGCCATGTGGCCAAATAGCGAACACATCATCAACGTAGCGAAGCCATGTGGTTAGTTTTTGTGGGGCAGAGGCTAAGGCTTTTTCTTCAAAGGTCTCCATAAAGAAATTGGCGAAGGGCGGGGAGAGTGGTGAACCCATGGCTGTCCCCTCTATTTGTTTGTAGAATTTTCCCTGCCAAAAGAAATAGCCTGAGTTCGTTGTGAACTGAAATCGGGCTGAGATATCAGGAGATACCTCAACAAATTTGGTTGTATGCGACTGCCCCAAATTTGGGAGGCATACATCAGCAGACCTTCAGCCCAACAGCCAAGAACACCTACTTAGCTCGCTAGAGGGCACCATCAGGACTTCAAGGAGAACGATAGCTTCATATCTTCATTCTCAGTTACCGTGTTGTAGTGCCTGCGTGCACGTGCCTTTTTGTAAGTTCCTTTTGAAAATGGCAACGTGACGTTGCCGAAATATCGGAAATATTTATTAAAGTATAATTTAATTTATATACGGATCTACGTTGTTCATTTCCCTAAGTGATTTAGAAGTGTTACATTTTAATTGTGTTATTTTAGAACTTAACTAATATTTAGTGAGACCTACGAACCTCAGTTTGCTGCACACAGTACTAACTATTCTTGTGCTCGCTAAGAGTCATCTGTAGCTGTGTTTCCTAGTGAGAGTTGAATGTCATATTAATTATAATTTCCATTTCTGCTGCTGTGTTTCCTATAGTGAGAGCTGACTGTAATATTAGTTATGAGAGTGGACTTGAAAGTATTGTTAAAGGTAGCGAAAGAAAAGAGTGACAGAGTTAGAATGGTGAGTCTGTTACCGCGGTATGACAGAGAGGAGTTTAGAAGGAGGGCCATAATCGCAAATGACATTATGCGCAGGTTATGCGGACGGTGTGGTGTGGAATTCGTGGACGTGTGGAATGAGTTTGATGGGTGAAAGGACTTATACAAGATGGATGGCCTGCATTTGAATGGACTTGGTGTGCGGAGACTGGAAAAAGTGTTGCTGAATGAAGTGAAAATGGATGTGCAGAACCAGGGAAACTAGAACTACCAAGGAGGGGGGAAGTGGATATCCAGACATCAGTGAGACAGTTGAGTGTAAAAATGTATATAATATACCTGAGCCAGCACTAAGGACAAAAAATGGGAATGGGACATTTAGAATAACGCATCAAGATAGGGGTGGGGCAAAGGGATCACTGCAATTCATGTATACTAATGCCAGGAGTATTAGGAACAAGAAGGAAGAATTTTTGGCCTTGATTGGCTCTTCCTGGCCACAGGTTATTGGCATTAGTGAAACATGGCTGATGGAAGATGATATAGTTAGTGGGATAGAATGTGTAGGTTATAGTATGTTTAGGAGGGACAGAGAGAATAAAATTGGGGGAGGGGTATTATTGATGATTGCTGATGAATTGCAGCCAAGGAGAATATAAGTTGTATTGCAGGATAGTGAAAGGAGCTCATTTGAGGCTATTTGGTGTGAGATTAAGACTGGCAGAATAAAATATACAATTGGGTGCTGCTATAGACCAGGTGATGGAATAGATGGTGGAGATAGTATGCATAGGGAAATTGATGAAATGAGTGGAAGTAGGGTAATTATTATGGGGGATTTCAACTATGGTAACATTGATTGGAAGGAAGAGAGGACACATGTGAGGAAGGAAATGGATTTTATTCAATTATTAAGGGATAACTATCTGAAACAGCATGTAATTGAAAATACTAGGGGTGTGAGAGTGCTTGACCTGGTAATTGCATCTCAAAATTTGACTGTAATGAATATGACCATGTTGCCACCTATTGATGAGAGTGATCATAAGGTCTTGACCTGGGAGGTGGCTAAAGGTGTGCAATTTGTGATTAAGACAGGGTATATGTGGAATTACCGTGCTGGCAAGTATGACAAGCTTAGGAGATTGCTTGGATCAGTGCCATGGCATGTACAACTGCAAGGGCTGGACGTCGATAGAGCATGGGAAGTGGTCAAAGAGCATTTACAGGAGGTTATGGCTGATTGTATACCTAAGGTCTGAATAGTGAAACAAGTAGGGGTTAAATGGATGAATAACACCATTAAGCTTGAGCTGCAAAAAAAGAAACAACTATGGAGGGAATTTAAAGAAAGGGGTGACCTGCAGGCACACGAACGGTATAAAGTGCAGGCCAGAAGGGTAACGAGTGTGGTAAAAACAGCAAAAGCCGATTATGAAAGGAATCTAGCTATGCAAGCAAAAGAGAATCCCAAACAGTTCTTTTAATATGCTGCAAGCAAGAAAAAAACTGTACATGGCAAAATGATTTTAAGGAATGACGATGGTAAAGAGTTGACTGAACCAGTTGATATAGTGGAGTTACTGAGCACGCACTTTGCAAAAGTATATCATCCAGGTGGTGACGTTGAAAAAATGAAGGAACCATTAGTTTATACGGGAATTGTGATGAATGAAGTGGAGGTGAATAGTCTATTACAGAACCTTAATGTGAATACATCTGTGGGATTGGATGATATACTGGCACGGGTCTTGCATGAAGCGGCTAAGGAATTATCAGTGCCCTTGACCATGTTGTTTAATCTGAGTCTCGGGTCTGGCTTAGTCCTGAAGGCTTGGAAAGAGGGGAAAATAGTTTCACTGCATAAAGGAGGATCCAAGACTATGGTTGCAAATTACCGACCGATCAGCATATCAGGAGTCGTCAAGGTCTTGGAGAAAGTAGTCAAGGGAAAAATACAGGAATGGATTGATGAAAATGAGATACTGTACAGAGGACAGCATGGCTTTGTGAAGGGTAGATCATGCCTCAGTAACTTGCTCAAGTTTTATAACAAGGTGACGGCTGAACTGGATAAGGGAAATGGGTTTACAGTGATACTGCTGGACCTGGCAAAGGCGTTTGACAGGATACCACATGGAATTCTAATCCGTAAACTACAACATATGGGAATGGATATAGGGTTGGTGAGATGGATAGCTGGGTGGTTGATGGAGAGATATCAAAGAGTAGTTTATTCAGGAGTAGAGTCCAAAAGACGGCCTGTGACTAGTGGTGTGCCACAGGGTTCTCTTCTTGGACTACTGCTGTTTAATCTGTTCATTAACGATATAGGGAACGGTCTAAGTGGGACAGTTCATTTGTTCGCTGATGATGCAAAGTTGGGTAGGGCGATAGTGAATGCAGAAGATGTCAAAGTCTTGCAAGATGACTTAGATCGATTGGAGTTCTGGACTAAGGAGAATGGATGCCAATTTAATGTGACAAAATGTAAGGTTATGCATTTCGGAGTGAAAAGATTAGCAGCAGTATACCACGTTGGTGGAACTGTAGTCCAAGAGATTGATGAGGCCAGGGACTTGGGAGTGTTGGTGGATAGGGAGATGAAGTTTAGGGGACACATTGCGAAAGTAGCTAAATAGACCGCGCGGTTAGCCTAGTGGCTTTGCACTTCGCAACCATATGCCTGGGGAAGGAGTGTCCCAGGTTCGATTCCCATTGTAGACGTGAGGAATTTGAGGATCTTCCTCAGGCATAGCCAATTTAGCCGGTCTTGGGCGCGGTCAGTAGGGTTTTTTCCGCCATTTTATCTAGCGTTTTTCATCCCGCAAACAGGCAAACCGGCCCCATGAACATACGCCTCTACAGTCAAAAATATATCTCCCCCCAGCGGCAGACCAGGCGACGGGTCGGTTGGGAGTAGTACTAACAAGAAGTCGCATCTAAATTTAACACGCGGACCCTGCATGGGAAGCGGGAATAACGGGTAGTAGAAGAAGAAGATTGCGAAAGTAGCTAAATCAGCTCATCAACTCACTTGGTTGTTGAAAAATACCTTGACGAGCAGAGACAAGCCAGTTATTGTACCTCTGTACCGAGCCCTGATAAGACCTCATCTCGACTACTGTGCCCAGATTTGGTCACCTCGGGTCCTTCTTGATGGGGAGGTGGAGAGGATCCAGAGGCGAGTGACTAAGATAATAGCAGGTCTATGAAATGAACCATATGAGAACAGGTTGAAGATTTGTGGGTTGCAGAAACTAGTTGATAGGCGGAAAAGGGGAGATATGATTGAGACATTCAAATTGCTAAAAGGATTCTATAGGATTAATTCAGAGGATATTTTTGAGATCAGGACTGGTGGTGGGAGAACTAGGGGACACCCATGGAAGCTGGGCAAGAGCGTGGTTAGCAGGGGTGTTAGAGCTGGGTTCTTTACTTTTAGAGTGGTAAATGAGTGGAATAAGCTGCCAGAGTCCGTTGTGGGTGCTCTGACAGTGAGCGAGTTCAAGGCAAGGTATGATAGATACCTTGTGAGAATGTTGAACAGTTGTGTGAACATGATGTTTAGGGCCTCCCTCGATGAGTCTAAGGACTCCCTGGAGTAGCCCGTAGTAATAATAATAATAATAATAATAATTTCCAGTTGTGTGATGTTATTTTTATTGATTAACTTTTTTTAAATCCAGTGTTTTATTACCTGATTTAGTCTAGTTTGGTAGGCAACTGGCTGGTATAAATAAATTACATTTAATTTTATTGTTTATTAAACTTTTCAGTAAATAAACAAATGTGGTGTGGCTTAGAATAGTGTTACATTTTAATTGTGTTATTTTAGAACTTAACTAATATTTAGTGGGACCTACGAACCTTCCATTTGCTGCACACAGTACCTGCCTTAGACCAATGTCAGATCACTTTCAATCATACAGGGGATGTAATTTATGGAGGTAAGTGTATATGATTTTCATGATTTTATGTACTAATACTTTCTATTAGAAAGATTTCACCAGTTTTTTTCTTTTTTTTGTTTCAGTCACCCCTATTATGTCGATCTGGTACTTATCTAATTCCTCAGCTAGCTCAATTTCTTTGCCATTCAGGCTTCTTATGTTGATTGTACCGATCTTTAACTCTGGTGATGTTGAGTTGGGGTGTGTTTTCAGATTTGTTCCAGTAGCTGACTTTTAGCTGTTCGCCCTGGTTCCCTGGCGAAAACAATGGGGGGCCTTGTTTAATCGGGTGACGCCCCAGCCGGCATGAAATTTTGTCATGTTGTACCATCATTTTTTATTTTGGTTTAACCAATAAGAATACAATTTGGTCGGCTAAATCCCAAATTGCCAGCCCATCCTCGTTCGTTCAGTATCCAAGTAGATACCCAACAGGGTGCACCACGAGTAGGTGAGGATTGGACATTAGGTCAGAAGCCCTGGTCGGTTCTCTGCATTCCTTTAAAATCTATGTGGAGGTCTCCTCTCAGTTATACAGCTTTGACCCTTACTGGGCAAGGGTGTTAGAGCTGGGTTCTTCACTTTTAGAGTGGTAAATGAGTGGAATAAGCTGCCAGAGTCTGTTGTGGGTGCTATGATGGTGAGTGAGTTCAAGGCAAGGTATGATAGATACTGTGAGAATGTCGTATAGTTGTGTGGACATGATGTTTAGCACCTCCCTCGATGAGTCTAAGGACTCCCTGGAGTCGCCCGTAATAATAATAATACAGATATCGAAACGTCAAATGTTACTTTCCTAATGTTTAGTAAAGTAATTATTCTGATGTGTGTTGTGTCTCCATAAAATTTTCACTACGAATGAGAGTTAGTTAATCAGCACAACTGTGTTTGCTGTCCAACTGTTTGTTGGTTGGAATGAACTAACAATGTTACAAGAATACAACAGTATTTTTATATAATAACAACATTCATTATCACGGCAATTAAATTCAAAATCATTTTAGCATATGAATTGTGGGCAGTTTATTTAATAAATCCTCACCATCACATGACATTTATTTATTATAGACTTTGCAGCCTCTTGTGTGTGGGAATGATTTACACACGCACATATATAAATTTTCATTTGTAACATATAAGATATTGGATATATATAACATATAGGATATTGGAGTCTTGACAAGTAACAGACTGATTTGGAGGAAAATTGTAGATAGGAAGTTAGTAATGATGTAAATTTTTTTATATATAGTACTATCATATCCCGTACACCCCTGGAGGATACATGGCAGGAATTTGATGATGATGATGGTACTTTCTATTATTAGCATTGTATTTTATCATGCATTTTGTAACATTACATAAGTCTCTGTTAGTTTTGTTTGTATTTGTATATCTCTGTTCTGTCTGGACAGATTACATTGAAATGTAGTAGATCAGATTAAATTTGTCAGGTGATTTTCAGTTTTGTAACTTCCCCCTCAGACCTCAGAATGATACAGAATTATATGTTACAAATGAAAATTTATATATATATATATATATATATATGTGTGTGTGTGTGTAAATTATTCCCCCACATGAGAGGCTGCAAAGTCTATAATAAATAAATGTTATGTGAGGGTGAGGATTTATTAAATAAACTGCCCACAATTCATATGCTAAAATGATGTTGAATTTAATTGCCATGATAATGAATGTTGTTATTATATAAAAATACTGTTGTATTCTTATAACATTATTAGTTCATTCCAGCCAACAAACAGTTGGACAGCAAACACAGTTGTGCTGATTAACTAACTCTCATTCGTAGTGAAAAATTTATGGAGACACAACACACGTCAGAATAATTACTTTACTAAACATTAGAAAGTAACATTTGACGTTTTGATCTCTGTATTATTATTACGGTCGACTTCAGGGAGTTCTTAGACTCATCGAGGGAGGCCCTAAACATCATATCCACACAACTATACGACATTCTCACAGTATCTATCATACCTTGCCTTGAACTCACTCACCATCATAGCACCCACAACAGACTCTGGCAGCTTATTCCACTCATTTACCACTCTAAAAGTGAAGAACTCAGCTCTAACACCCTTGCCCAGCTTCCATAGGTGTCCCCTAGTTCTCCCACCACCAGTCCTGATCTCAAAAATATCCTCTGAATTAATCCTATAGAAACCCTTTAGCAATTTGAATGTCTCAATCATATCTCCCCTTTTCTGCTTATCAACTAATTTCTGCAACCCAAAAATCTTCAATCTGTTCTCATAAGGTTCATTCCATAGACCTGCTATCATCTTGGTCACTCGCCTCTGGATCCTCTCCACCTCCTCTCCATCAAGAAGAAACCTAGGTGACCAAATCTGGGCACAGTAGTCAAGATGAGGTCTTATCACGGCTCGGTACAGAGGTACAAAAACTTGCTTGTCTCTGCTCGTCAAAGTAGTTGATGAGCTGATTTAGCCACTTTATGTGCCCCCTAAACTTCATCTCCCTATCCACCAACACTCCCAAGTCCCTGGCCTCATCAATCTCCTGGAGTACAGTTCCACCAATGTGGTATACTGCTGCTAATCTTTTCACCCGAAAATGCATAACCTTACATTATGTCACATTAAATTGACATCCATTCTCCTTAGCCCAGAACTCCAATCTATCCAAGTCGTCCTGCAAGATTTTGACATCTTCTGCATTCACTATTGCCCTACCCAACTTTGCATCATCAGCGAACAAATGAACTATTCCTCTTAGATCCTTCCCTATATCGTTAATGAACAAATTAAACAACAGTGGTCCAAGAAGAGAACCCTGCAGCACACCACTAGTCACAGGCCATCTTTTGGACTCTACTCCTGAATAAACTAGTCTCTGATATCTCTCCATCAACCACCCTCCTATCCATCACCAACCCTATATCCATTCCCATATGTTGTAGTTTACGGATTAGAATTCTATGTGGTATCCTGTCAAATGCTTTAGCCAGGTCCAGCAGTATCACTGTAAACCCATTGCCCTTATCCAGTTCAGCCGTCACTGTGTTATAAAAATTGAGCAAGTTACTGAGGCATGATCTACCTTTCACAAAGCCATGCTGTCCTCTGTACAGTATCTCATTTTCATCAATCCATTCCTGTATTTTTCCCTTGACTACTTTCTCCAAGACCTTGACAACGACTCCTGATATGCTGATCGGTCGGTAATTTGCAACCGTAGTCTTGGATCCTCCTTTATGCATTGGAACTATTTTCCCCTCTTTCCACACCTTCGGGACTAAACCAGACCCGAGACTCAGATTAAACAACATGGTCAAGGGCACTGATAATTCTTTAGTCGCTTCACGTAAGACCTGTGCCGGTATACCATCCAATTCCACAGATGTATTCACATTAAGGTTCTGTAATAGACTATTCACCTCCACTTCATTCATCACAATTCCCGTATAAACTATTGGTTCCTTCATTTTTTCAATGTCACCACCTGAATGATATACTCTTGCAAAGTGCTTGCTCAGTAATTCCACTGTATCGACTGATTCAGTGAACTCCTTACGATCGTCATTCCTTAAAATCATTCTGCCGTGTACAGTTTTTTTTTTTTTTTGCTTGCAGCATATTGAAAGAACTGTTTGGGATTCTCTTTAGCTCGCATAGATAATTTGCTTTCATAATCCGCTTTTGCTTTTTTTACCACACTCATTACCCTTCTGGCCTGCGCTTTATACCGTTCGTGTGCCTGCAGGTCACTGTCCCCTTAAAATTCTCTCCACAGTTGTTTCTTTTTTTGCAGCTTAAGCTTGTTGGTGTTATTCATCCATTTAACCCCCTACTTGTTTTACTATTTGGACCCTAGGTATACAATCAGCCATAACCTCCTGTAAATGCTCCTTGACCACTTCCCATGCTCTATCGACATCCAGCCCTTGCAGTTGTACATGCCATGGCACTGAACCAAGTAATCTCCTAAGCTTGTCATACTTGCCAGCTCAGTAATTCCACATATACCCTGTTTTAATTGAAAATTCCACACCTTTAGCCACCTCCCAGGTCAAGACCTTATGATCACTCTCACCAATAGGTGGCAGCATGGTCATATTCGTTACAGTCAAATTCTCAGATGCTATTACCAGGTCAAGCACTTTCAAACCCCTAGTATTTTCAATTACATGCTGTTTCAGATAGTTATCCCTTAATAATCGCATCAAATCCATTTCCTTCCTCACATGTTTCCTTTCCTCCTTCCAATGAATGTTACCATAGTTGAAATCCTGAAATTCCCCATAATAATTACCCTCCTTCCACTCATTGCTTCTATTTGCTTATGCATACTATCTCCACCATCTATTCCATCATCTGGTCTATAACATCACCCAACTGTATATTTTGTTCTGCCAGTCTCAATCTCACACCAAATAGCCTCAAATGAGCTCTTTTCACTATCCTGCAATACAACTTCAATTCTCCTTGGCTGCAGTTCATCAGCTATCATCAATCCTCCAAAATCCTCCAATAACCTATAGCCAGGAAGAGCCAATCAAGGTCAAAAATTCTTCTTTCTTGTTCCTAATACTCCTGGCATTAGTATACATGAAATGCAGAGATCCCTTTGTCCCACCCCTATCTTGATGCATTAACTATCCCATTCCGATTTCTTGTGCTGAGTACTGGCTCGGGTACATTATATACATTCTTACACTCAACTGTCTCACTGATGTCCGCATATCCACATCCCCCCCTCCCTCCTTGGTAGTTCTAGTTTCCCTGGTTCTGCACATCCATTTTCACTTCATTCAGCATGTTTTCCAGTCTCCACACACCAAATCCATTCAAATGCAGGCCATCCATCTTGTATAAATTCTTTTGCCCATCAAACTCATTCCACACGAATTCCATACCACACCATCTGCATAACCTGCGCATAAAGTCATTTGTGATTATGGCCCTCCTTCTAAACTCCTCTCTGTCGTACCGCAGTAACAGACTCGCCATCCTTACTCTGTCACTCTTTTCTTTTGCTACATTTAACAATACTTTCACATCCTCTCTCGTAAAAAATTTATCTCCTTTCAATTCATTCATACCCACCACAACTATCAATTCTTTCACCCTCTGTTTTTGCACTCAAATACTCTCACTTACATCCTTAAATTTCGCACTCGGTAAGTACGATTTAGTTAAACTCCCATCTATCACTCCTCTTAATAACGAGTCACCATACAACACTCTTTCCTTCATTTCAGAAACTCTCCCACTCTTAAGCTTATTTTTCCTTTCAAACACTTGTTTATTTCCGTTTGCCGAGGCACTCTGGAAAGAGTTTTGCAGGTGCTCCAACTGCCACTGTACACTGTGTATCACTGCACACAACCTAGCGATGTCACTCCCTACAAATAATTCCTTATTTTTTTCATCATTTAAACCATTTTCTCTCTCTCTGTATAGCTGCTTTCACTCTCTCTCTTTGATCACCGCTCTCATTGCCATCTTGTATAACATCGCAATTCCCTATCAAGCCACTATTTTCACTCATTCTGGCTTTCTTCAACCATAACTATCTCATGACCTGACAGACACTTCGATTCCTCACTTTGCTTACACTTTCTGCACATTCTCCCACCACTATCACTTTCCATCCAAACTCCAGCCTCCTTCAGGAATGCATACATCCCACACACATCACATTGGACAAACTCTCTCACATTACAGTTTTTGAACAAAGGCGCTGTATTTTTGGACGCCATTATCTTATGTCACATTGGCGCCATGTGCTATTCTATGAAACATATCATTAAAATACTAAGTTAAATAAAACGGAATTCACACCAAAATTACACAGACACAACAAGCTACCAAAAATAAACAATACTACGTTAAGATTTAAACCAATATTCCAATTTTCACTCAAAATTATATTTAGCTTTCGGGAGCTCTATGAAAACACTACACATCATGTAGCCCTCTAGTGGCAATAAGTATTGGGGTCATCATTAGGTAAAATACATATGTATAAGATACAATCTACATGACACTGCACTATTCAAAAGTATGATGAATCTAAATGCTTGTTACTCGTTTAACCTAGCCTGACCTCTTGTGGAAAAAAATTAACTAAAATAAAAATATTAAAAAAAAATTAATAAAATTAAAATATAAACAGAACTACATTAAACATTTCTAAAGTCCTCTCGTATTGTGATTTTCTTCTGTTTGGGCTTGTTCTTGTTACTATACAGATTGCAGATGGGTCTTCCACATTCTTGGAATGATTAAGCCATCACTTTTGTTCAGGTTTGGATTCAGCCAAAAAATTGGCCGTTAAATCCTTAAAAAATAACAAAGACAACATGATTACAAAAGCAGATTAAGGTAATGCTATCATTGTCCTCGATCAGACAGCATACCTATAAAAAATGAACCATTTGGTATCCGACCTCAACATGTACCAAATGATGAACTACAAACCACATCAAAAAGAAAGTAACAGAATTAATCAAATCATTGATCACGTGGCCAGAAGAAACAATCAAAAAACTAATACTGCGTTATGCCTGCACTCCCAGAATTTATGGCCTGCCAAAAATACACAAAACAAACACACCACTGTTGTGTCCACTTTCCATATTAAATCTTGAATCTCTATATGAAACCGTTAAAAGTGATATCTCTTCTGCATGGGTCATGTGATATCTCTATCATACAAAGAAATAGCCTCAGGGTAGAGCCAAAACTTAGAATTATTAGATTAAAGATAACTCAATCAAGAAGTAAGTCAGAAGATATATTCATGTGACCTAGGGTTGCAATCGTAGCCTTTACCTTACTCGGTTAAATTCCCACTCAGATCCGTAATAAGTTTCATAAGTGATGCATCGAATTCTATACGCAGATACATATATTTAGTTAAATTCAAGCAAGGTTTATTTGTTTCTTAATTTACAGCTTAATATACAAGAATATTCATCATTCTAAATAAGACACATTCTAATCTGTATCAAATAATAAGCTTAACTTCATCAGATATGATCTCTGAATACACTTTTCCTTAAGTAATTCACGCTAAATTAAATCATTCTATATCATCTAGATTACCTAAATTCCATTATTTAATTTCTATACTATCAACTGGTAACATTAACCATTCTTCAACATACAAAGATTCAAATTCATTTAGTAACTATTCACTCATGACTTCTTATAAAACATGCATGCTACAGTCCTGACCTAAAATTGTATCTGAGTCCTTCACTAATATAGCTTCACATATTCAGATTACATTCATATAAATAACAAACTTTACTTATCTCCACTCTATGGTTCCTCTATCCGTCTGCATCTGCTTTAGTCTATCTTCTGTTTCATTAGGACATTTCTTTGTTTCCTTCAATCTACCTCAGGTCAAGACTTTACAGTAATCATCAGCTTAAACTTCGGGATGCATGCTTCTGCTGACCTTTCAATGGCATGGTCTGCCATTACCTTCCGGGAATCTAGGACAGAGTCTCCCGCTGTAACATCGTCCTATTCTTGAGGTATCATTCGGCCGTCCCCGAACCAGCACCAAGCTAAAAAAACTCACTTCTCGAGGAAACGTGAGAAGTCCACACGACGAAAGACCAAAAAAACTGGGGGGATTCCTAACCCTTTTATACGTTCACCCTATCAGTAAACACCGCAAGCTCACATGACCTCATGACGTTCGTTCTCTGCCTGCTTGTTTACTCCACGCGACCACCAGGGGCAATTGTCAGCATGTCCTTCAACCTTGAACTAGCTTTCACACAGAATACGTTCTATTGTTTCTTTTACAATTTATTCTTACAACAAATTTATTATCAACACAAAACCATAACTCTCTTAATTTACACTTTGTCTCAGACAACTTTCCTTTATACATATTTATCTAAATTCCCCTCCCCTTTTTTTATCCTTTTTTTTATTATAAATTCTCTTTGAGCTAGTTAATTATTTCTTTCTTCTTAAATCAATGTATTCAATATTTTCTAAAATTCACAACAATACCTACTTAGAAACAAGCACGTGTACTTAATTATTTTACAAGGTTTTTACTTCTTTGCTCGTTAAACCATGATAAGTGGAATTTTAACATTCTTAACTTATCAGAGTATAACACCACTATGACCGATAATTGAAGGAATCAACAGCCCTAATTATCACCTGGCCAAGAAATTAGCGGCGACACTCAAGAAGTTGGTAGGTCACTCCCCCTCCTTCATAAAAAATACACAACACTTCATAAACAAAATTTAGGAACATCACATCAACGAAGATTTATTAGTCACCTTTGACATTATTACCCTTTTCACTAATGTTCTGATCAATGATACTATTCTTCTCTTACAGAACATATTTCCACCTGACATCACAGCCTCTCTTTGCCCACATATTTTGCTCTGGGTATTTTGTGTGGCAAAATAATTTTTACCTACAAAAAGAAGGTACGGTCATGTGCTCCCCCCCCCCCCAATAGGATTTATGGGGGGGTAATGATATTTTTGCGGTTTGGCCCCACGGTTGCAAACATTAAATACATTCCTAAGCCACCTAAACAAACGACATAAACATATCCAATTCACCATCAAAATTGAAAACAACAACTTTCTTCCTTTTCTAGCCACACTCATCGCACGTCTACCTTCAGGCTCTCTCCTTTGCGGTCTACCGCAAACTTACATACACAGGCCAATACATACATAAAAATTCATTCCACCATCCATCTCAAAAACTAGGAGTCATCAACACCTTCAAACACAGAGCCCTAAAAATTTGCTCCAATGAACAAGCTCTGAACCAAGAATTTGAAATCATTAATCAAACATTTGTAAAAAATGGCTACAATAAAAAAAACAGTCCACAAGATCCTCCATAAAAATGCCACTAAAAACAAAAAAGATTACAAGAATGCCATAGCTGTACCCTACATTAGGGGAATTTCAGAGAAAATAGATAGAACACTACTTAAATTCAACATTAAGACTACCTTCAAATCCCTGACAAAATTAAGAAATTTACTTAGTTCTTCCCAAGATCCTATTCCATAATTGGCCACCCAGGAGTTTGCAAAATTCAATGTACCTGTAACTTACCTTACATAGGGGAAACAGGATGCACCATCCCAATCAGAAAAGATGAACACAAATGACACATTAAATACCTCCATTATGGTAAAACAGGCCTATCAGACCACGTACTCCAAATATGCCACAGGAATGACTGGAAAGGCACCAAATTACTACAACCCCACCAAAACCTAGTTTGAAAGAAAATTCAAAGAAGCTTGTGAAATGCAGAAACATCATTCAAATCCAAACAAAAATGATGGATTAATCATTCCAAGAATGTAGAGGACCCATCTGCAATCCATGTAGCAACACGAACAAGCTCAAACAGGAGAAAATCTCAATACAAGAGGACTTTAGAAATGTTTAATGTAGTTCAGTTTATTTTTTATGTTAAAAAAATATTTATTTTATTTTATTTATTTATTTATTTTTCCACAAGAGTTCAGGCTAGGTTAAATGATTAACAAGCATTTAGATTCATCTTACTTTTGTATAGTGCAGTGTCATGTAGCTTGTATCTTACACATAGGAATTTTCCCTGATGATGACTTCAGTACAGAGGTTAAAACGTCGAATGTTGCTTTCCTAATGTTAAGTAAAGTAATTATTCTAACACGTGTGTTGTATCTCCATAAATTCTTCGCTATGAGTGCAGACCACCATATAACCTTAAAAGAAAGGAATGATTACCTAACTGATCAGTTTTGATGACAAGAGTGCAGAAGCTTTTAGAAAATCTATAATAATCCAAAATCTCAAAACGTCGAATGTTGCTTTCCTAATGTTAAGTAAAGTAATTATTCTAACACGTGTGTTGTATCTCCATAAATTCTTCGCTATGAGTGCAGACCACCATATAACCTTAAAAGAAAGGAATGATTACCTAACTGATCAGTTTTGATGACAAGAGTGCAGAAGCTTTTAGAAAATCTATAATAATCCAAAATCTCTTTATGATTCCTTTAGATCCTTTATTTTATTTTATTTTATTTTTGCCTTAATTTTAAAATTTTCCAGATGATTTTATTTATCTTAATACATCTTTGCCTTATATGTTAGGCTTGGTTCATGTCATGGCCAAAACTTGGTGTCATAGAAACCTAATTAATATTATGATAAGGTTCTTAATCCTATATGCAAAGTTTGCTAAATGCCTGTCAATTGTCTATTCTCTGGCTGATTTGTTTGAAAAGTTCATATAAATAGGGCTCCATAAATCCATTTGCCACACAAGTAAACAGATAAGTGGTGAGTGAATTTCAGCTTTATTCTAAATGCATTCAAAAAATATTATTTTTTTGCATAATTTGCACTTCTTTTTCCCCCTTAAAATATCACAGGTGCCTGCCAGCGATTTCAGATCCTCAATATGAATCTGAAATACAGACTTCTCTTTTAAAGAATCACCGAAGCAGTTGCTTTATTTTCTCTAAAAGTCATAATGTAAGCCAGTCATCTTCACTTTCTTCTCAACTTTTGTTGAGAACTTTATTTTTCTTTCTATATATGAGACTGTTCATTTGTTCATAGTAATTAAAAATTCAACGTGCCATACCGAACAACGTGTCCCCCAAACAGTTGTTCTGTCATCATTGTCATAACATAATAATCGATAACTTTTAAGTGTTTTTCTTTCTATACAAAATATTTCATAAATATCTACTTTTGAGTTTCAAAAATATCATTTCTCTCACAGAAATATTATAGGGCTCTTCACTCCATGCATGCATGCTCCACTATGCGACACACTTTCAGGTATTTATTTTTCAGGTTTATTTGTCAGGCAGTGATAAAAATGAGCCACCATTACATGTTATAGTTACCTCGCTTTACTTGAAAACTGTAAATCCTGCACACTTCAAGTGTGCAAGAAAATATGCAAGTTTTTCATATCATTATATGTATTTAAGTTAAATTGCAGTTATCATTTCTCATAAATATTAATCAGATCAATGCATTCATATTAGTTCAATATTAAACACACACACATATATACAGTAGGCACAACATATGTAATAGACAATCTATTCTTTAAAAAAAATAAATTGTACTTTTCTTACAATATAATTTCATTAACAAAATAAATCAGTAATTATGATTACAAAAATTGGCGCAATCTAAGTAAATACTGCTGTGTATCTATATATCTTTATTCTTCAAAGACCTTTATTCCTTAAGTAGTACGCAGTTATAATATAATATTGTCCTAAGCTTATTCATAGCTCACATCATGAATTAGCTTAATAATTAAAGGTGTGCAGATTTTACATAATGCAGAATAGTGTTATTTCAAAAAAAAAAAAAAAAAAAATCTTGCAAAGACAAGTCAGACTGAATCATGTGACTAAGTGCATTGTGAAAAGTTAGTCTGGCTCCAAATTGAGTGCTACCTACTTTCTTGTTTTCATGAATTTTATTATTTCTCTTCCCTGTTAAGTTATTGTTTGTGGATCATTTATATAAATTCACCGTTCATTACAAAAACAATAAATGAAAGAAAACCCTAAGTTGTGTAAAGAGCTGTGTTGTGGCATTCATTTTAAACTCGCTTTAAAAGAAAGTCCATTTCTGTATAATTATGTGTAAAATGTATTGAGGATTAAAGACTGTATTACTTTGTTTTGTCAAGATAACACCATTTATTTATTTTTAACATCGCCTATAACACTATTTATATAAAGTAGACAGGTAGCTTGGGCAAGTAACTTATGATTTAAGAAATATACCTTAAGATTTAAAGTATATTTCTGGAGCTCTGCTTATAAAGATTCTTTGTGTCTAAGACAGGAGTTCAAACAAATGTCTTAGAATGTCTTTGCTTTCTACTCAAAACCCCTGACCTCATTTTAAACTCGATTCTCCAACAAGTATGACAAACACTCCAAGACAAAAATTCAGCATGCATTCAATGACTCAAGTGAAAAACCTCAGCCTATATTTCAGTTGGTAGTAATGGGAGGGACCTCTTAAGCCCCTCCCAGTTACTAAAGCAGACCTCTTTAAGCCCAAATGCAAAAAAAGCTTGCCTCCTGCTCAAAAAATGGCAGTCAGTCCTTCTGGTCCCTTGCAGACTTTTGAGCACTTCCTTGTTTCCACCTTCTTTCCCATCCTGTTAATGACATGATGATATTTGGAATATCTTTTCTTCTAACTCTTCTGATATTCATGGCAAATCTTCTCCCACTATATTATGCCATGAAATATTCACAGTGCTTTATCTGATCTTTTATCAGAACATCGGAAAAATTATCAGTAGTCTTGAGCCCTCCAGTTATACTAAGAACTTGTGCTCCAGAATTAATATCCGTCCAGTATGTCCATACAAGCATATAGTCATCCAGCATTTATCCAATAGTATGAAAAGAGGCCCTTATCCAGCCTGTTCTTATAAAGGGAGATCAAAATTAGCCATCACACCAATAAAGATCCACTGCCCCCACCTCTCAGTATTCTCAAAAGTGACGGAGAAGATTATCAACAACCAGCTTCTTCACTACCTGGAGACCCATCATTTAATATTTAATTAGTGATCACTAACATGGAGTGTGCTATTCTCATCCCACAGTGTCCCTCACTAACCTTACCCACCTTTGGGCATGAACCATGGAAAAGGTTGAAGAAATAGAAACTCATGTTTGCTCGTAATATTTCCACGGTATTTGATCAAGACCTTCTTACATGCTACCATCTTGTAGGCACCTTTTTTTGAATGGATTGCCAGTTCCTCTCTGGTGATTATTTTGTGCCATGGTAGATGATTTCCTCTCATCAGATTTTTCTTTCAATGCTGGTGCCCAAATTTTCTATTCTTTCACTCATACTATTCCTCATATGTTGTCTGCTTAAAGTACATTCCATTCATCTTCTTCATTCATGAAACTTATCTCCTACATAACTGCCAACACTTTATGAATCCCAAGTCCACTCAGTCCTGGAATATGATTCTGACATTTGGCCTGGTGCATCTAAAACCTCCTGAGAATGCTCATTAATATCCAGAAGAGAACAGTTCTCCTTTCTCATAGACATTCTGTTGCTGGAAATATATATATTTTTATGAGTATTTTCATAGACAATGCACCATCATACTGTCTGCTACCATTCCTCCTCTAATCATGTACTGTTCGACCTGACCTCAGATGAGAGAACACTTGATTCTTCTGCACATGGCAGAAGAAGGTGAATCCATTCTGATAAAATCATTCCGTCTCGTGGGATAAGTTTGTTTATTATTACACAGCGGAAAATTATGAACATTGTAGTTTTTAAAGTGGTCACTATTTTGCTTGTATAACAGTTGGAAAATTTTATGTAGAGTATTGATGATGATTTAATCTTTCATTCATCTCTTGGTAACTTTGAAGGCAAGTGTTCTTGCCACAAAATGTCCCCATTTTATCCAGGCTTGGGACCAGCATATAGCTGACAAATTAGACCTATGACTGGGTCGTATGTCACTGGGCTGGTTTGCCTGTTCTGAGGGATGAAAAACTGAGTTTTCAAGTGAAAAAACTCTCCATGAGAGACAAGCTAACTTGCCTTTAGTCAAAAGAGACTAGATAAATCATCACGTCATAAACAGGAATCGAACCCAGGTCTTTCTGACCAAAAGGCTTTGTTTATACCAACTGAGCTATGGAAGCTATATAGTATTAACAAAATTTAAAAAAGGTATAAAATAAAAATATTGTAAGTGAAATTTATTTTTAAGAAAGTTTTGTATGAAACAATTAATAATTATACAGAAAAACAGAAATTTTTAGAATGGAAAATTGTAATTTTCCATTTTAAAATCACAATTGAGACAACTCAGGCACTTGAATGTCCTAAACCAATTAATTATTTATTAATTATTTATGACTTGTTGTGACTCTTTAACAAAACCATGCATAAAATTTTCTAAAAAAAATACCTTTATCAAATTATTTTAATCTTCATAATCATCTGAATCAGTGTCCAAATCACCATCACTTTCACTTACATTAATCACCACAGGTTCATGTAATTCTTCGATAATTCTGTCTCTGTCCCAGTACACATTTTTCAATGAGTCGACATGAAATCAATAACTGTAATACTTTTAATCGGCTGTTCTGAAAACTTAAAAAGATTTTGACAAACCAATATTTCCAGTGTCACATTGCAATGATGAATAATGAATAAAATTCTTCACTTCTATCCAAACATATTCAATAGGATTAATATCGCACTGTGGTAGTCTCAAAGTTAGAAATCCTTACTCTTTAAGCTTCACATCAAATTTAAATAGTTTAGTTTAGGGTGAGTTTCTTTTGACCAAGTTGAACAATTCATTTTTCACATATCTGGGGAATGAGAAATGCTATTTGCAAAGAGCCAATCTACAATGACTTGCTTCCTATTAGAAGAATTTGAAAATTTGTTCAATTGGATGGAGTAATATGGAACATTATCAATTATAACAACTGCATTTTTAGGAAGGTTTGGAATCAGCTTTTCCTCTGCCCACTTTTTGAAGATTGTAGAATTCACTTGCCCATGGTAATCTCCAGTTGTTGAATTGGCTATGTAAAGTAAATTTGAATTTGGTAATCTCCATATAAAAATCAACTAGTAATACTTAGTTTAAAAGAGTGACCAAAGGATATATGCTCCATTGCTCTTCCAGCTGTGCTACAAATATTTGGTCACTCTCACCAGGAACACTTTGTGGGCAATGCCTACAAAGTCACCTAGGATCAGAAATAACTGAAGGGAAAACCACCACCACATTAATGGAAGATCTTCTGATGATACAATTTTTCATTTAAATGTTATGCCCACTGTATTTTGAGAATAGTAATATATCAAGTTGTTTATTGCATTGGTTGTTTAAAAGTAAGTTCATAGCCAGATTATTAATCAATTTATCTATTTTATTCTACTTAAAATGCTTTTCTTTCTTGTAAGAACAACTCATGACTGTTAATCAAACAATATTAGTCTATATTATGCTAATAACTGGCAAAGGGACTTGGCTTATATTAGAATTATCCGTCATGTTTTCACATTCTGCAAAACATTAAATTTTCAGAAAATGGCAGTTTGTCATTTTAATACATCTCAAATTTGACGTTGTTTATTGTGTATTCCTTTAAAGGAGTCTGAAACTGTAGAATATTTCCTTTGGGAAGATTATATGATAGATTAATTATCAGGAATGCGAAATTTAAATGTGTTGATCATGGATGGCTTATAATTATACTAATGAAATGATATTGGTAATTTTATTGCTTAATTGCTAAATAATCGCTAATGTTTTTTCTGTTTGCATATACTGTGTATGTGTATTCTTTGTTTTAAACACAGCAACAGAGAATGCTGTGCTTCATTCTTGTGATTTTTACCTCTGCGCATAAGAAGCTTATATAGTTGTTCTTTCATAATATTGCATCATGATCTAATATATTTAAAAATAATGGTGGTGCATCTTGCAGTCTCTAGTAATAGGAATGCATTTTCTATACATATTTATTCTTTATGATGATATGATATGATATTTAAAAACTGCAACTTTAACTAAATCCTGCTGATATGCTGAGGTTTTCTGACTCAAGTTGTTCAAATATTTTGTTACCTCGGTATGATAATGTATTATTATTATTATTATCCCACCAAAGTAGCAAGATTGTAATTGAAAGAGAACATAAAAAATAAATAACAGAAAAAAAAACTACTTTAAATACTACTAGCAATTCAACATTATCTTTATATCTTAGCTGTGTTGGAAGAAGAAACAGAAATCGATGAAGATCAACTGAAAAGTCCATATGGGTCATCCTTTCGTACATTTGATGCTACAGATTATTCCAGTATAGGTAATAATTCATATACTTGATATATATATATATACATATATACAGGGTGTTCGGGATAAATTTGACAGTTTCGTAAGGAAAAAGAAAATCTTCTTTGTATCTATTAAATTTAATGAATTGACAAAAAAACATTACAGGCAGAGTTAATTACAATACTATCAACAAGATTTACTCAAAATAACCACCATTAGCATCGATCACAGCTTCAATTCTGCTTCGGAACCTCGAACAAGCTGATGCTACAGTCTCCCTGGGAAGGGCCGCAAAAACTGTTTTAATTTTATCCATTAACTGGGCTTTTGTATTACTGGAAGTGCGATTGGTGTCTTTTTCAACTGCGCCCCATACAAAATAATCCATGGGGTTAAGGTCTGGGGAGTTTGGAGGCCAAACATTTGGACTGGTGAAGTCGTAGAAATTTTCAGACAACCATTTTTGACTTTTCCCAGAGGTGTGGCAAGGGGCCGAATCCTGCTGCCATACATACGGCCTACCATTGCCTACCCTTGTTATCCAGGGCTTGACTACAGTTAGCAACTCCACGAACAAAGCCCGAATTCCAATGCCAGGGTTCTTCAACACCTGTTCCTGCAGATTTGCGAGGAATTCTGCTGTACGAACGCAATCAGATCGTCTGCTAGGGATCTTTCTTCTTGCTACATCCTCGTAGTCACCATTGCAAGTCTCTAGTTCATGCCTGATTGTTTTTACTGTATTCAGGGAGCATTGGGCAGCAGTCGTAATATCCTTATTTTGATGGCGGGCACGAATCATCATGATACAAGTTATTCTCTTCCATGATTCAGGTGGGTTCCAGCTATCCATCCTTTCTGACATCTTGTATATGAATGAAGAAGGGTCCAAACTTTTAAATGAAGAGAAGTGTGTGTTAATACATGTAACTTACGGAAAAATATAATTAATTATAAATATGTCAAATTTATCCCGAACACCCTGTATATATATATATATATATATATATATATATATATATATATATTATGAACCATTTCAGTGCATTTATAAACAGTTTTTTTTTTAATATTTCTGAATTTGATGCACAAAATTTCCTTTACAGATTTTTATGCTATTAAATGAATTTTAAGAACTTTTAACTGTTTTTCATATTGAAGAAGACACAACTTCAAAGATTAATTCACAAATTTCATATACCCTATTTGCTAAAAGTCATTGAAATCAAATTTATTTCATGTTCGTCTTAACTGTAAGTAAAATAATGAGATGAATGCTCTATCAGTATTTCAATCTTGATATGGCATATTATTTACTGCTAACCATCAAAAAATTTCTTTACAAAGAGGACTTATCAAAGTTGATAGAAACATTTCATTCCAGTTCACTTAGTTAAGCTTTCCTTTTTCATTACAGATTACAAAAGAAATTTGAAACATTTAGTCCAGTTGATGAAAGAGGTAGAGCATTTTAAAAAAAGGGGGGGAGAGAAGGCATTGTAATTTTTTCTTTGCCTCTTCCACAGACATTTCTACATATATCGCATTGTTCAACTACTTTCTATCATGAGAAATTCATGTAAACTTCACCAAAAAAGAAAAAAAGGTGGTAAATCTAAAGTGGATTAATATTTAACTAAGTGTTAATTAATCAGCTTTGCACTCATGAGATGAGATATTTTCAACAAGGAAGGAATTTCTTTAATCCGTAGCTATGTTGTTTTAAATCGAATGCTCTTTCTGCTTCTGTGGAATCCACAACCAATATCTTCATGATTGTTTGAAGAACTTCAACTTTAGGATGATCTTATTCATCCACAAAATCTTGAAAATCATTCAGGAACATCTTATATTTCATCATTTTTACATGGTTTATGCAAATTTTCTTCTCCATCCTGCCAGGGAGAGAATTGTTGTTGTTGGCTAAGTTTTGGTTCAGTAGGCTGAACAGTGATTGCAGAATTTGCACGAATCTTCTTCATTATTTAGCAGTGTGCTGTTCATGTTGTCAATAGCACTGGATTAATTGTCCTCTTGCTACCCTTATGTGTTTCTTATTAGAAACAAATGGAATTATTTTGTGAATTTCTGATTTTACAACGCTGGACACAAGCTTCTCATATTTTCCCTGACTATCTGTTATTTGCTGCATTGCTTTTATAGATTAGATGATCAACTCTTACAGGTGTTATTTCTGAGTTTTGTAATGTTAAAGAAAGAAGAGAGAGAGAGTTCTTCCAAGATGCCGGTCATGGGCAAGGTCTTCAATGAAGCTCACTTTTTCAACACTTTTTCTTCAAACCACTCAAGTTATTCTTAGAAAAATGACTGTACAAAAGCTCACACTGCTTTTGTTGGTTCTTGTATTGCATATAACCAAATAGGGCCCCATCATCCAGTTTTAAGGATTTCTACTTCTAAGTCCTCTGCAATTCTACTTAATTCTACTTGATTTGGTTTGATGTATGGTAGAAGCAATAGATTTCATCAATGAATGACCGAAAATAGTTGATGTCACTAACTTAGTTTTTATATACAGGCAGCCCTGACAAATTCATTATAAAAATTTTACTTACCATGTATACATTATTTACATGCCACCTAACAGTAATGGTAATCAAGGCAGACAGCCTATGCAGTGCATAAGTAGACCATCCTTATTAATGAACATGGATATACTTTGTAATTTGTATTCATACACTCATAATATTTGGTGTTTGTGTGCACATCATGACTGAAGAATGAACAGAAATGCAAAAATGAACCCATGTGTAAAAACACCAAAATTGATCTAGAGATGAAAATTATGATAAAAAATAATAGTTATCTGCTACATATCTGATGATAATGTTTTTAAAAAATTCTGTACCAGACACACATGTCGTGCTATATATTTAGAAGTTTTTGAAGTTGACTTTTGTGTCACAGCAAATGTTAAAAACAATTTTACCATAAGTTCCCCTTGCTATGTTCACAAACAGAATGCTAGTAAAGATGTTTTAAAATCAATATGAAGGTGGGAAAAGCAATTGGAGGATGGATGATGCTTTAACCTGTTATTAAGAGCTTTATGGAGAGATGGAAGAAGGCACTGTTCAAATTATCATTTCTTGATAATTTCATATGTAAGGTTGAATGGCAAAATTAAGCATTTTTATTTCTATGCTCTCTTACTATTTGTATTTTACTATATTACTTTGCATTAATAATTACATACGGAAATTTAATTTGTGGGTACAGCCCATGAATGAAACTAACAGAAATAGCCCTTGAAGCATGTTAATGCACTACTGCATATACACACACACACACCATACAATAAGTAAGCAAGAGAGTGTGATTAATGTGAGGGTTAAATCTAACTTATGCAAACTCCAAGATACATAAAGTTTGTGGAGTGTAATTCTTGTCAAGTGTAAGTTGAGGACCTGCCTGCCTCTTTGTGTTCTAAACCATTTTTGGTTTTTAGGTCTCCCCATTTGTCTCCATCTTTCTTTGTTGAAGGATCCCTATTGCCAACATTCTCCAGCCATTTCCACTAGTTCATCCTTCCATCTTCTCTCTGAATGTCCAAGTATTCATCTTTCTTCATCTGAAGGTGTTGCTTTTCATTCATGCAATATGTCCTGCCTATCACCATTTTAATTTTAAAATCTCTTTCCCCCGTATCCAACACTTTTGTTTCTTTTCTTATATCTTCATTCCTTATTTTGTCTTGCAGTCTGATTTTTGCATTCTAAGCTCAGTTTTTCTCATTCTGTTCAGTATTCACTTGGTTATTGGTCTTGTCCCTGCTCTATATGTGATAACTGGGATGACACACCAGTTTGGTTCTATTTTCTGGTTTTATTTTACTCCAGAGAAATTTTTTCTTCTGGCATTTTATTATTTTTCATATCTTGTATTGCTTGTTCTATTATGAAATTTTATATTTCTGAGATCTTTTTCCTTTTCTCTCTTTCATATAATAATTTTCAAGAGTGCTTAGGATGTTATACTTTTCTGAAAAATACTGTCTAGCCATTCCTGCTATGAATTTATCTTTTATACCTTGTCCATTTTCATTTCCTGGTATTATTATTTCTTTTTTTTTTTTTTTTTTTTTTTCCCTCTTATGAGATTGTTTTGTAGTACTTTCATATTTTTGCATTTGACTGGTTCATCATCATAAAGTTTGACATATTTCCTCTTTCATTTTGTTCTCCTATTCCATTCTTTCCTCTACACTTTTCAAGTTCATTTTTATTTTTTCCCAGTCATGGATTAAAATTTTCCAACATTATTGTGTAGGCTGTAGTATCTTGCTGTATTGTATTGGACACTGTGTCATAGGATTCTATATTATATATGCACCAACCAACAGTTATGTTGGTTGGTGCAAAAGAAAAGAGAAGATAAAATGATTCAAGTAACAATAGATAACAAAAATAGTACTACAAAACAATCTCATATGAGGGGAAAAAAAGAAATAATAATACCAGGAAATGAAAATGGATACGGTATAAAAGATAAAGGTGTAGTAGGAATGGCTAGACAGTATTTTTCAGAATTATAACAACCTAAGCACATCTGTCGATGGTATACTCATAGCAGACCCTTGATACTGTTGCCCTCGAGAACCCTATGGTTCTTACCATTTGGGCAATAGAATGACCCATCTGTCTCATGCCAATAATATGTACACAATCAAAGTCACTAAGATTGCCACATTTATCCATGTTTGTTGATTGCGATACACTGTTGGGAAGCCCTGATGTCTGCCTATTTGCTGTCTATGTTTGGTTTGGGTATGTTTCACTTTGAGTGAGGATGCTAGTGTCAACTTCTTTATCTCTAATGTTTTGTCCATTAAGTATATAAACCCTTCAGCTGAATCCCCACCACTCACAATGATGTGGAGAAGGAGCTCATGTGTTTCAATGAATTACTGAGCTATGCTGGCGATAGTGTATTTTACCAGCAGAATTTCCCAAGTTAGCCTGGTCAACACTGAAGAACCAGACTAAGTGGGATTCTGACTGGGGTGATGGTACTCCTCTGGTGTACCATCACCCCAGTGTACCATCATCTGGTGTACCATCACCACCCAGTGTCATCCAGTACCCTGGATAACACAGTTCAGCCAGATACTGTGGGCTCATTCTTGTATATAGCATATTCGTGGTTTTAATGGGGGGAGAAGTCATCTTTTCTCCCACAACGATAAATTGGCTTGAGAGAGGTGTGGCTCCCATCTAACTAGAACTCTAGAATGTCATCACTGATATTATCACTCTTACTGAAATGGATAGATAACCAACCTCTGTTCCTACCAGCCTATGTTGCTCTGCTTCAGAATATGTTCAGGTAACCAAATAAGCTCTGTAGTTAACTGTCTCTGCCCCAGGAATAGCAGATGCTTTTTGGGAAGTTTTTTTTTTCTCCTCTTATGAGATTGTTTTGTAGTACTTTCAAGACAGTAATTCATTGAAACACATGAGCTCCTTCACCACGTCACTGTGAGTGGTGGGGATTCAGCTGAAGGATTTATATACTTAATGGACAAAACATTAGAGATAGAGACGTTAACACTAACATCCCCACTCAAAGTGAAACATACCCAAACCAAACATAGACAGCAAATAGGCAGACATCAGGGCTTCCCAACAGTGTATTGCAATCAACAAACATGGATAAATGTGGCAATCTTAGTGACTTTGATTGTGTACATATTATTGGCACAAGACAGATGGGTCATTCTATTGCCCAAGTGGTAAGAACCATAGGGTTCTCGAGGGCAACAGTATCAAGGGTCTACTGCGAGTATACCATCGACAGATGTGCTAGCACCCAGTGAGCAAGTGGTGGGCGACCACACACACACACACCATGAAGACCAGAGTCGATGTAGACCAGGCTTGTACAGACCAACTGCAGGGCTACATAAGCACAAATCAGATCCAGTTTCAATGTTGGAGGTCCAAGCAGCTTCATTGAGTGAATGATATGGCATACCATGGGCTACTGGAGGCAATGTCCTAATCGTGTATCATTGTTGACAACTCATTATTGGGCATTGCACCTCGCCTGGTGTCAGGACCATCAAAACTAGACCTCTGCAGGGTGGACCAGAGTCATATGGTCTGATGAATCCCATTATCAGTTGTACCAAGCTGAGGAGGATGTGGTTGTGGCGTTGACAGCATGTGGCCATGGTTTCATTATGCCAGGTCAGCTCTGTTCAAGGAGGTGGTGGCTCTGTGATGGTTTCAGGAGCCTTCTCATGTGACACGTTAGGTCCTTTAATGTGTCTGGAGACGTCCTTAAATGCTGCAAGCTATCAGAATGTGCTGGCTGATCACATGCACATTTTCATGGCCTTTACACATCCTGCAGCCAATCAAATCCTTCTGGGATGCCATAGAGCAAGACATAGACATCAACATCAGATACATGTATCTGGGGCTGACATCTAAGGAGCAGTTGTTGACAATGCTGTATCAGGCATGGCTGGAATTACCTCTGACAACCCTCGAGTACAGGCTGTTATTTGCTCTAGGGGAGGACAGACATGTTATTAGGTAGGTATCTCTAATGTTTTGTTCATTGAGTGTGTGTGTGTGTGGTGAAGTATATTTTAGTGCAGGGATTCTCAACCTATGGTATGCGTACCACCAGAGGTCTGCACTGAAAAACAGATTTGCTTACTGGTATACATCTAATATCTTGAATTAAATATAGTGGTATGCCACTGGAAAAGGTTGAGAACCCCTGTTTTAGTATATTGACTATTCAAGTAAGGCAAGAAAAATCTAAAGTATCTTATCCATGGAGCTAAATGGCAAACACATCATCCACTATTATGATTAGGGGGCTACTCCATGGAGTCTTTAGACTCATCAAAGGAGGCCCTAAACATCATGCCAACATTTGCATAGAACCCACAACAGAATCTAGCAACCTATTTCACCCATTTGTCACTCTCCAACAAAAAAATTTAGTCTGACACTCTTGCTCAGTTTCCAGAGTGCCTCCCTAGTTCTCCCACTGCCAGATCTGTTCTGAAAAATTTCATATGTATTAATGGTGTAAAACCCTTTCAGTAATTCGTATGTTTCAATCAATTTGTCCCTTTTCTGCCTGTCAACCAATTTCTGTTACCCACAAATCTTCAGCCTATCCTCATAAGGTTCATTCCATAGACCTGCTACCATCTTGGTCACTTGCCTCTGGATCCTCTCCATCTCTTCCTCATCTTTGAAGAAACCCTGGTGACCAGATCTGTGCACAGTAGTTGAGGTACAGTTTTATAGAACCTTAGTAAAACTGTACCTCAACTACTGCGCACAGTAGTTGAGGTACAGTTTTACTAAGGTTCTATAAAGAGGTATAATAATTGTCTCTGCTCGTCGAGTATTCTTCAGTAACCACATAATCCAATGAGTTGCTTTAGCTACTTTTGTAATGTGCCATCTAAACTTTAACTTCCTGTCTACTAACACCCCCAAATCTTTGGCTTTGTCAATTTCCTAGAGTACAGTCCCATCAATTTAAAAGTGCCTCTGTAGTGCAATTGGAAGAACGACGGTACGTTGCGCCCTTCGATTGGGAAAGGTCTAAGTTCTATTCTCATCATGACGGGAGGAATCTTTATATGGACTTTTTCAATCGAAGGTGAGTTAGTTGATCTCATACAGAGGTAGCAACGTTTTTTCCTCTCGGAAACTCGGGTTTTCCATCCCACATACAGACAAATCAGCCTTCAGAACAAACGCAATTTACAGACAAAAAATACTCATGGTGGTGGGCGGTAGATGGTATTAATGTGGATGATTGGTAATAGAGGTTTGGGTGGAGACGGAGAGTTGTACAGTAGGTGTCCTCCTGCAATGAGTCTTCGGACTCCTTTGAAGTGTCACAAATAATAATAATAATGTGATACACGCCTGGTAATCTTTTCACCCCAAAATGCATAACCTTACGCATTACCGCATTAAATTAACATCCATTTTCTTTGCCCAGACTACCAGTCTGTCCTATCATCCTGCAAAATTTTAACTGTATTAACTATTACACAATTTTGCATCATCAGCAAACAACTGAATATTTCTTTTCAAATCCTTTGCTATATTTTTAATGTACAAATTAAATAGTGGCAGCTCAAGAACCCCTGTGGCATGCTACTGGTCACAGGCCTTCTTTTGGATTCTACTCCTGAATAAACTACTCTGATATCTCTCCATCAACCATTCTCTTATCCATTTCGTCAACTTTATATCCATCCCCATATGATGCAATTTACTGATTAGAATTCCATGTGGTATCCTATCAAAAGCCTTTGTAAAATCCAGTGTCTCTATAAACCTATTACCTTTATCCAACTCAGCTGTCACTGTATTATAAAATGTGAGCAAGTTACTGAGGCATGACCTACCCTTGACAAAACCATGTCATTGTGATATAGTATCCCATTTCTGTCTATCCATTCCTGTATTTTGTTCTTGACCAACTTCTCCAGTATGATATGCTGATCAGTCGATAATCTGCTACATCAGTCTTGGAGCCTCCTTTATGCAATGGGACTATTTTATCCTCTTTCTATCTCCTTAGGACTAACCCAGAGCTGAAATTTAGATTAAACAACATGATCAAAGCCCCTACCATTTCCTAGCACCTTCTTGTAAAACTTAAGCTAGTGTACCATCTAAGCCCATAATTATATTCACATCAAGGTTCTATAATATGCTATGCACCTCCAGTTCATTTATCACAGTTTCCATACAAGCCTTTTCCTCTCTTATTACTACAGTATCTCCTCCCGGATAATGTACTCTTGCAAAGTGTTCACTTAGTAATTCGATTATTTTGCCTGATTTAGTTATCTCCCTACCATCAGCATTCATTAAAATCATTTTACCATGAACATTCTTCTTTGCAACATACCAAAAACACTCATTGGGGGATTATTTTTGCCTTGTAGTGCTAATTTCTTTTCATCCTCTGCTTTTGTCTTTCTTACACACTGGTTACCCTTCTAGCCTGTGCTTTGTACTGTTCATATGCCTGCTGGTCATCTTTCTCCTTGAATTCCCTCTGCAAATTTTTCTGTTTTTGTAGCTCTAGCTTAATGATGGTATTCATCTATTTAACTCCTACTTGATTTATTCTCCTGATTTTAGGTATACAATCTGCTATTACTTCTAACAAACACTCCTTTATCACTTCCCATATGCTGTCCACATTCAGCTCTTGCAGTTTCACATGCCATGACACTGATTTAAGTAATCTTCTAAATTTTTCATACTTATTCTACATAATTCTACAGGACTGGTAAGTATGAAAACTCCACACATTTAGCCACCTTCTGGGTCAAGGCCACACGATCATTCTCACCTATTGGTGGTAATGTGATCATATTGGTTATGGACAAATTCTCTGATGCAGTTACTCTCAAACACCTAGTACATTCCATCACATGCTGCCTCAAGTAATTGTTCCTTAGTAACATCATAAATTCTATTTCCTTCCTCCCATGTGTCCTTTCCTCCTTCCAGTCTATGTTCTCATAGTTTCACAGTATGAAGTCCCTATAATAATTACCCACCTTCAACTCATTGAGCCTATTTGCTGATACATACTATCCCCATCATCCTTTACATCTCCGTCTATAAAAGCAACCAACTGTATATTTTGTTCTACTGGCCACTATCTCACATCAGATGGCCACAAATGTACTACTCTCACTGGCCTGCAGTTGGACTCCTACTCTCTTTGGTTGCAGTTCATCAGCTGTCATCAATAATACTCCTCCCAAATGCTTTTCTCCTTGTTCTCCCTGAAAATAATACAATATACCCTTCACATTATGTCCCATTAATTATATCATCTTCTATCAGCCATGTCTCACTAATACCTATGGCCAGGATGAACTAACCAATGCCAAAAACTCTTTCTCCCTTGTTCTGAATGTTCCCTAGTATTAGTGTACATAAAGTGCAATAGCTCCTTAGGTCTACTGCTTTATACTAACTGTCCCATTCTAGTTTGCTAGAATGGGACAGTTAGTATTTTCACTTTCTTCTTCAGCACTTTGTCCAGACTGAGCACCAAATTCATCTGAATGTAAACCATCCTTCTTGTATAAGTCCTTTCATCTGTCAAACTCACTCCACAAATTCACACATCATTCCTTCTACGTAACCTATGCATCGACTCATTCACCATTATGGCTCTTCTCAGTTCGAATCTGTCATACTGCAGCAACAGACTTGCTATCTTAACTCTCTCACTCTTTTCTTTTGCTGCTTTCAGTAACTCTTTTGTGTCTTTCTCATACCATACTTTTCTCCTTTCAAATCATTCATACCAACCAAAACAATCAAGTCTTTCGCTTTACCCTTTTGCATTCTAATAGCCTCCCTAACATCATTGATTTTTAGCAACCAAAAAGCATTGTTTTGTCACTGTTTCACTGATCACACCTCTTATGATAGAATCACCATAAAAGACCCTCTCTCTCTCTCTCTCTCTCTCCTTAATTTATCCTTCTCTCTTTTAGTCAAGCATTCCTTTCTCTTTTCTTGCACTTCTTTCTTTCTGTTTTCAGCTGAACCACTTGCCAGACATTTCTGTATTCACTTCAACTTGTGCTTTGTCCTGTGTATCACTCTGCATAACTGCACTATCTCCCCTCATTACATCTAACGCTTCATTCTTTACATCCTGTATACTACCATTCTTTTGATCATCGCTTTTATCCTCTTTCTCAATCATTTCACTTTTAATCTCTCTTTCAGTGTTGTCGTCCATTACACTGTCATATATATTTTCATATGTATTCTCTGTTTCGTCATCTTCTTCAGTTTCTTGACCTGACCTCGCTTTTGTAGCATTTTCAGCACACTCTCCCACCACTGTCACTTTAACTTCACTTATTGAATCAACTCATGGTATCTTCAAGTGTCTGATTCCTGTTAATGAGACTAGTAATGGTCAAGTTGCATTTATTTTGGCAATGATTTTTTTAAATACGTTATAGTGGAAGGTAATTTACACGTCTTTAGAGGGAATCTTTCCATTTTGCAAATATTTAGAGACTGAGTTAGTAAACTCAGCTGCTCCATGTAACAAACAAACACACACACACACACACACACACACACACACACACACACACACACACACACACACACACACACACACACACACACACACACACAACGCAAATATAGTTTCATTTAGAAATTATTGTTTACATAGTACAGATATATACAAAAACAAGAAATAACTTCTTGTTTTCTATACTGTATTTGAAATTATCACAAATTGAAGATGTTAATGAAATAAAGTAGTAGCAATGATAGTGTCACAAATGTATATGATTATGCTTAAATAAATACAAAACAATCAAAATAATATTTTAAATTATACTTGAAACCAGTGTTTCTTAAAGAACATATTTGATCTAGCTACAAATCAGTCAGACTGTTTTCTAGCAATAGTAGAAGTACCCCAATAGTGGATCATGTGATTTTTCTGGTGGCTGTGATAGAATTTTATTAGTAAATATATATATATATATATATTTATCTTAGTTTGCAAATTTTCAAAGACAGTTTAGAATACAATATAGTAAAATCCAATTATTAAAAAGTTCTTTTAATTTCAGTATAATAATATGCATAATAAATTATCAAAGAGCTATAAGGCTTCATTTCAGCAATGTAAAATAAATAGAATAGGAGATATTAAAGATCCAACTTTATTTCCAAGGTGAATAAATGTAGAAACTTTGATATCCCCCTATTTCTGTTTATTTTACATTTTTGAAATGAAACCTTGTGGCTTTTTCTTTTCTCACTCACTTTTGCAACTTAATTCTTTGTGACACTTCTCACTTTCTGTCTTTCACCATTAATATTCATTCTTTCTTCCACTTTCATGCTTCTCTGTTGTTCACTCACTCACAAAACACTCTCAATGTGCGTGTGCACACACAAACCCTATGTTGTATGAAATCCTTCATATTAAACTCTGCATAATTGCATACTGGTAACCTAACCTACTTAATAAATGTCTGAAGGGTACTTATGATCCATATAGCATCACATGCCTAGTTGGTCAGGTGGAAAGTTGATATGCTATCCTCTTGACCACTAGGCAGCAATTTATGCTATATGAGATGATGTACCATATCAGAAATATCATTTCAAATACTTGAGACATTTATTAAGCAGGTTATGCCAGCAGTATGCAACAAACATAAGACTGGGATTTATGCTTTTTTAATGATGAACTCAACCTGTTACAACCTATTGAAAATCTGTAGTACTTATGATACTGGATGCACTAATGATTCCGATTCCTATGATGATAAACGGAAATACAAAATTAATTTTGTATCACTTCAGGACCCCTTGATAACCAAAGTAGTGGTTTGGCTACCATTTTTTAACAACCATAATAAATTTCCAAAACTGCCAGCTTCCCTACAAAGTTTTACAGAAATTTATGCTTTTTAATGATAAACTCAACCTGTGAAAACCTGTAGCTTATGATAATGGAATGCACTAATGTTTCCTATGATGATAAACTGAAATACAAAATGAATTTTGTATCACTTCAGGACCCCCCCCGATAACCAAAGTAGTGGTTTGGCTATCGCTTTTTAACAACCGTAATACATTTCCAAAACTGCCAGCTTCCCTATGAAGAGTTTTGCAGGTATAGTTGTTATGGTGGGATTTACACCTGCATCAAAGCAAAAAAAAAAACTATGTGATCTCTACATCCACTCATCTACTGAGACCCATGTTCCCAACTAGGTATAAAAGTACATGGAGCTGGTCTTTTGTATAATTCAGCTTGTCAAATGAGATGTGCAGTGTGCTGTCATAAGTAAAATGGTGGATAAGATTTGTACTCAATATAAGCTCAGAAAGGGATAAAAAAAAAAATACAGGAAGGGGGGGGGGATAGGTAAACAAACAGCTGTGTAGTGCCACAACATTAGCCAAGAAGTAGTCAACTATTCTTGTGGTCCCTATGAGTGTGCTGTGATGAGACTCAACTGTAACATTGAGTGAATGGCCAGCAATGCGTCTAGTCATATAGCCAACTGGAAATTTTATTTAGGATAAAAATTCACAACTTATTTTATCTGTTAACAAATTAGATATTATTCACTTAAAAATTCAGCTTAAAATAGTATTGTAATACTTCTCTTTTACAGCTACTATAGACATCAAAAAGAACATATTTGATCTAGCTACAGATCAGTCAGACTGTTTTCTAGCAATAGTAGAAGTAAGTTTGTCTCTTATTATCATTTTTGATCAAAATAGTAGTTTTTCATTTGATAAACTTGATAAACTAGCTCAAGTGACGTGTTCTTTCAAATCATATTTCAGTTAAAGACACATGAACAAGAAAAATAATTGATATTGATTGATTTATGTTTAATGTTAGCATGTTCCTTTTCAGAAAAATCTGCAGTGCATATTAGTACTGTGGAGCAGCCAAGGATTAGATAAGTCTATCTAGAAAACCTAACATAGTTTCTTCATTTGCAAATTTTTAAGTCTCCAGTAAGCAGTTAATTGATCTCATATGGGGGTGTTAAGGTATTTCCTCCCAGAAATGAACTATTGTAATTCAGTTAATATTTGATGATACCCTTTGTTTGAAAGCCCTGGGTTTGAATCTATCTAGGATGTGAAGAGCTTTTATATATACTTTCAAATGAAGAAGACTAAGACAGCATCGTGATAAAGATAGCAAGGTTTTCTCCTTCCAGAAACTTGATTTTTTATTCTGAAAAATAGGCAACTTTTCAGATAAATCTATTTATAATAGATTTATGGATTGAACTATCATTTGAGATAAAAAATAACAGTAAAATTCTATGTTTTGATTTTTTACATTAAGATCATCTTCATGAATACATAGATGAAATGAATGTGAGCTTTTGGATGTATGTATGGAGTGAGTTTGATGAGAGAAAAGATTTGTATAAGAGGAATGGCCTGTACTTGAATGGATTTGAAATCAGGAGCCTGGAGAAATTATTAATTGGGTTGAGGCCTAATGCAGAGAGTTAGGGAAAGTAGATCATTATGAGAGGAACAATGAGAATGTGTGTGTAAGTTCAGCTACAGTGTGCAAACATGCCCATAATGTGAATGACTTTGAGCATGGTTATGAATCTGGTGAAGAGATGTGGAAATTTATGCTTTGAACTTGAGAATTTTTGAGTGTATTGTGGACAGAAAAGAGAAAGTTACCCAACTGGTCCAAGTAGAGCATAGATGTAAGTATGCAAAAAAGCCAGGAGGTAACTTGTTATGTCTGTATACAAATGCCAGAAGCATCAGAAACAAAGGAGTAAAATTTGTTGCCTTGACATTAGTGAAACTTAATGTTGGATAGAAAGGGAGGGGAGAATACTATTAATGATTTGTGTCCACTTGGGTAAAAATTTGTGAAAACTATAAAATGTTCCATGTAGCATTGAGTTTTAAGCTATCTGGTGTGAAGTTGAGGCTAACAGTATAAAATATATGGTGGATCTTGCTACAGTCTTGGTGGTTCAGCTGCTGGGGATGACGAAATGCATTCCTAAATTATCCATGGTCCTAAGCATGTAATCATTGTGGTGACTTTTTTATCCAAACATTGATTGGGTGGGTAGAAGAGAAATCTCATGATAAGAACAAAGGAGAATTTATTGAGATGTTGCAAGCCAACTTTCTTAAGTTCCTTCTTTCATGTGCTTCTTGAGATTCCAAAGACTGTTAGATTTGATCACGGCATCAGAAGGATCTCAGTTAAGAATGTAAATGTTTAGCCACCAGTTGGTGATAGCAATCATGCCATACTGTCCTGGGAAGTAGCTGACTAATCGATGTTCCATTTAGGGCAAGTTACATGCCGAACTACAAAGCTGGAAATTATAACAAACTCAGGAGAATAGTATTTTTAGTCCAATGGTATTCAGTTACTGAATAGGAAGGATATGAGCATGCATGGGAAGCTTTGAAAAGATGCTTAAATGATGCAGTATTTGAATTTGTTTCTAGAGTTCAAAGAACAAATAGAATGGGAGTGAAATGAATTTGCAACCTTATTAAGCAAGAGATTTATAAGATGATGATGTAGAAAAAAAATATCCAGAAAATAAGAGTAAGAGGAGTTATGAAATATATAAAAGGCAGGCCAAAAAAGTTACAAGTATTCTAGGAAAGCTAAATTGAAGTATGAAAAGAAATTGCCTGTGCAAGCTAAAGGTAACCCAGAAGAATTTTATTGCTATATAGCAAGTGAAAGAAAAAATAAATGTGGAAAAATAACTTTAATGAATGCAGTGGTACCCTTGTGTCAGAAGCGGATGAGATTGTTCAAATAATGAGTACTCACTTTGCAATGATTTTTCAATAAGGTGGTGTATGTAACATAGTGCACAATGCTACCACTATGCTAGGTGAAGAAACAGAGATGCATGAGAATGAGGTTCAAGAGTTGTTGCCTAACCTGGATATTAATCCAGCATTAGGGCCAGATGGAATATCATCATATGTGATAAAGGATTGTTCAGCCAAAATTGCTTGGCCCTTGATGTTTGTATAAAGTTAAGTCTCAGCTCAGGAAAGATCCTACAGGAATCGAAACAGTGTATGATAGTTTTATTGTACAAGGGTGGTGCAGACACCGATGCATATAACTATTAACCTGTCGGTATCTCGGGAGTGCTGGTGAAGATTTTAAAGAAGTTGAAGAACTCGTACAGAAATGGGTTGACAGAGAAGCTGTACTTTGCAAAGAACAGCATGACTTTACTAAGGGAGATCATATTTTAGCAAATTGCTCCTATTTTATAATGATGGTTTGGCCATTATTATAAGTTAACATTAACAGTGTCATAAGGAATAAATACAGAATAAATACACTGTGATACTATTAGACTTTGTTAAGGCATTTGATAGGATACCATATGAAAGGCTATTGCATAAACTGGAGAATATGGGATTGGAATATAAACTATTAACTTGGATAAGTGGGTGACTGATGGATAGATATGAGAAAGTAATATATGGTGGGTGTGAATCTACCAGATTGAAGGTGACCATTGGTGCCCCTCCCCCTCCAGAAATTAGTCCTTGGCCCATTGATGCTCAGTCTGTACACTGATAATATTGGGAAGGACCTGACAGGAGATGTTCAGTTGTTTGCTGATGATACAAAGATAAGCTAGGTAATCAGGAATACTATGAATATATAACACTTACAGATCTGGAACCATGGGCAAATGATAATGGCTATCAATTCAGTAAGTGTAAAGTTATGCACTTTGGCATGATGAGATTTTCAATGGTATATATTGGTGGGATTATGTTACAAATGATTGATGAGACTAGGGAACTTGTAGCGAATAGGAAACTGAAATTCAAAGGTCAAAAACACTGCAAAAACAACTCTGAAGATAATCACGATGTTGAAACGAACCTTGACATGTCAGGATAAGGAAGTCATTTTGCATCTTTACAAGGCCTTGATACAATCATGCCTGGACTACTGTGTGCTGATTTGGTCTCCTGGGTTCACAGGAGATAAAGAAACTATGGAAATAGTGCAAAGAAGAGTGACAAAGGTAATATTGCAATTGTGGAAAGTAGATTTCGAGGACATATTGAGAGTATGGACTGTAGACACTGGTAAACAGGAGAAAGAAGGGGGGTAACTTCCAAAAGGATGTAATAGGTTATCAGTTGATGAAATTTTTTTGTTATATGGAAAGTGGGAAGAGAACAAGAGGCATCTGTGGAAGTTAAGTTTGTGTGTGGTTAAGAAAGGGGTGAGAGCTAGATTTTTCTCTTGCAGAGCAGTGAGTGGGTGGGGGGAACAATTTGCATGTTGAAGTAGTAAGTGCATTCAGTGTGAATGAGTGGAAGAGAAGGTATGACATCTAGTGTGAGCAATCTACAGCCTTCCTCAGTGAGTCCTTGACTTCTTGGAGATCTCTGATAATAATTGTAATAATACACACACACCCTAGATTAAAGCAAATAGCACCATACTATTGGACTCCACATAATGTCTGAAATTAATTTAAAATCTCCCTAGCCTCTTTGTGATAAAAGTAAAATAAATAACAGTTAATTACATCAGTCAATCAGCAAATTCTTGTTTGTGACATCCTAGTTATTGAAAAAGTATTGCTACTTATATTAATATGTTCAATCATTTGTTGACCTATAGTTATTGTATTTAGCCTGGAGTCCTTAAAAAAAAGGGAGGGGGGATACTTGGTGCTCCTGTTCATGTTAATTGAAGTTACTTTGTCTACATTCTAGTGTGATATTCATTATTTTTGTTTGTGGAGATTCATGCTAACTTCAGTTTGGTACTCTAGGCAATCATGAAGATGTGCATTGTTGTCAGAGTTGTATGTGTTGAGACTATTATTCTTGTTTAGATTTGGTTTGTTTTATGAAAGTCCTCTTTACATTTTCTTTCAAATAAAGTTCTTATTTAATGGAAGAGTTGTGTGCCTTTCCAATCATTCCTATGGAATGTGTCCAGAAAACAGAAAGGACTGTTTTCCCATGGTGTACTAGGCAGATATGGGCTTTGTGTTCTGTTTTTTTTTTCCTGATATCTACTGCATCCAGTTTCACTGCTGTATGGAAGTTTATACATACATTTAATTTGACTCTGGATGTGAGAGGGAGGGAGAGAGAGAATCCTTGTATGTGCTGCATAAATGTTTTAGTTTCACACAATGTTTAAAGATAGTTTTGATGTTATACTTCCTTAAATGTCTACTTTTTGATAGACCTTAAATATGAGGGATAGATATAGCTTTGCTGAAATCATTGCTTTTGATGTGCTATCTTGTTCCATATACTGTCAGTTTTCTCTATTATTTTTATCCATTTCTCAAAAAGATGGATCTAATCCATTGTAGCTCTTTTTTGAGATCATTTTTATTGGAGCAAATTGTTACCACTCTTTTTTGTAGAGTATTTATTATCCCTAATTTTTGTTTTGGGTGATGATGAGTTTATATGTACAAACTGACCAGTATGCATAAATTTGCAATATATGCCAAGTGAAAAACAGCCCCGACCAGTTAGTTACTAGTGTATTCAAGAACAGTAAGCAATTTTGTTTTTTAATGTCTATTGTGAATTTGTGTGCACTTTTGTTGCTTGTTTAAAGGTTGAGGGAAAACATTCAAGGTTAGGTGGCTGTGTGGCCAATTACAAATATGTTAACAATGTATCTAAGCCAAACATTCAGTTTTAAATTTTTGGATTCAAGAGCTTTGTGTTTGAATGTTTCCATAAAGAAGTTTTTGCAATGGAGGGGGGGGAGGCATGGTGAGTCCATGGCCATCCCTACATGAGCACAGCATGTGGGCCACTCCATCTCCTACCAACTCCTTTAGTGTTGCTGCTAAGTGATTGGCTAGGTCTCAGTGGTGTGGATTTTTTGGAAGCCAGTAGATTGTCTTGAATAATGTGGTATCAATTTTTTCACAACTCAGAAGGCCTAGCACTCTTTCAGTATTTTTTGGTTTTGTTTTTAATTCTTTCGTGAGATTGTAGTTGAAAACTTTGTAGGTATTGGACATCAATGAGTTCATCTTTTGGATGTAATCTTTTCTATGTCACCTTTATCAGCTTGTGTAATGAGCATTTCCTTATTTGTTTTAAGTGACTTTTTATTGCTGCTTATTCTTCCTTGGTTTAGAAGGAGGGCCCAAAATTTTTGGAGTTTTTAATAAGCCATTTATGTCTAGTCCACAACGTTAAAAAGAAGAGATTTTTATACCTTTTTCAGTATGATACACCATATGTAATTTGTCAAAAGCTCAAGTTGAAGGTGCCTTTGTTGAGTAGTGTAAGTAATCCTTTACTAAGAGTATGGCTTGACAGGTTCATGACATAGTTGATTGTGTGTATTGCTGATTGGTTGCAATTGTTGATCCTCATTCGTTGTTGTTGCTGATGTAGTGTGCCAAATTTAGAAATGATTTGTCGAGTTGATAAACAGCTAGTTTAGTGGCAATTCTTTCTAAAATCTCCCACATGTCTAGATTAAATAATCCAGATAAGATCTATTGTTCCTTTATTTTATTCTGGGTGTTGCCAAATTTTTTTGATGGGTGCTCTGGATTTATTCTTGAATTTTATTTCTCTTAGTGGCACTATCTCCATGCAAGATTAAATCCAGAGCACTTTGCCAGAGCTAGACTTCTTCCTCAGCTTGATACAGTTGGAGATCTGTTGCTGTCTTGGCATCTTTTTAGAAATGCTAGGGAGTTAATGAGAGGTGTGTGAATTTTTTGCTTACCATAGTAGTTGCATTGCTTTTTGGGTACTCATTCCATGGATGATGAAGATTTTCACACTCAGTGAAATTGAATAGCACTCATTATTGCCTCTGTAGTGCAATTGAAAGAATGATGGTACATTGCACCCTTCGATTGGAAAAAGCCTGAGTTCAATTCTCATTGTGATGAGAAGATCTTTATATGGGCTTTTTCAATTAGAGGGGGGGGGATGATCTCATATGGAGGTAGCAGGGTTGTTCTGTTGAGTTTCCTTCCGGAAACTCAAGCTTTTTATCCCCCATACAGGCAAATCGGCCCTGAGAACACATGCGATTTACAGACAAAAAATATTGTTGTTGGTAGTGATGGGTGGGTGATAGATGCTGTGGGGGGGGGGTAGTGGAAGAATTAAAGGTGGCAGGAGATGTGTGGAGTAGAGCATCTTCTTGGAATGAGTTACTATTATACAATAATAATAATATTATTATTATTGTATAATAATAATATTATACAATAAGTCAACCAGTGATCAAATACATTAATATGAAGTAACAAGACTAATTGTAGGATTTAATATCTAGAAGTCAAAAATAGAAATTTTCAATTGGCTGAAGTAATTAATTATTTATGTATTAATTTCACCTTTTTATTTTATTTTTTATTTTACCACAAGAGGACAGGCTAGGCAGGTTAATTAGGTTTGGACCTTACATAGATGACAATAGTGCAGTGCTAGTTGCTTTAATACTGTGTGTGTGTGTGTACGTACGTGCATGTCAACTTTGCCAGTTCATGGATATATAAATAAGAGAAGATAGAAAACCAGAATAAGGTGGTAACCATTATTTTAATTAAAAACATGTTTCATCTCCTAATTACGTAGGATTTCCTCAGGTGTAAACACGAAAACTAGTAGACAAACAGTAAAGACTTAACAAAGGTGACAATCACTATGTAGTTATGCAAGAGACTGATGTTTCTGAAATGTTTCTAATTGTGCATTACAATTGTTGAGCTTGTTGTGCATGTTTATGCATTTACATACGTTTGGACTAACAATGGCTAGGATGAATTCCGACAAGTTGATACTTGGATTTATATTTAGATGTTTTAAATCCATGCCATTTCTAAGGATTCTCAAATTCTTCTCTTATGTCATAGTAGCAATGGTGTAATAATTCAGATTTGTCCTATAACACTTGATGTTTCATTGCCAAAGCATCTTGTGGATTAGCTGAAGGGAGTACATGTGATGACAAAGCTGAGGCCTCACTTCTTCAGTATTCAATATCTCGGATATGTTCTTCAATTCACATTATTCATTTGATTTTTCTGTCTGTCCATAGTAAGATGACCTGCATTTGCACCATAGCCAATAGACACCTGGATATTTAAGTGAACCATGTTGAGGTTTTGTACATCAGAGTAGTGATCTCATCTTGATAAAGGTGGTGAATGTGTTTTAATTTATGTTCTAAGCCTCTGTTTTCCTTGTCATTAGAAATATCTCTATTCTCATGTTGGTTAAGCATTCTAGAGATAATGCAGCCATTATAGTCATTTTGAAGAAAAGCGTTTTTTAAATATTGGAGTTCTTTAGCTAGTTCATACTTGTCAGTAATGAGTTGGTGGGCTTTTGTTTCTAGTGTAGAAATAATGTTCAATTTTTGAGGTCTGTAATGATGGGAAGATGTCTGTAGATGTTGGTGTGTATGTGTGTGTAGGCTTTCGAAACATAGAGACTTTTAATTTACCAGCTTTCTTAGTTGAAGATCCACAATCCAGTGAATCTAACTCGTATTTGCCTACAAGTTAGATTCTAACTCTTAGACAAATTTTGTGTTAGGATATTGACAATGTCTTTATTTTCTTATGCTTGGATATAGGATTAACCAAGAATATAATTTCTGTTATAATTCACAAGATTTGGTTTTATGTATTTTTTTTTTATTTACTTTTTATGCAATCTAGCAAACCCTGCTCCAGAAACAAACAGTGGAACTTTTTTAAGTCACTCCAGTCAGTGAGATCGTGTTAGAACACTGAGGGATGAAAATTATCATCTACCTTAAAGACAATCACAAATCCATGCCTACAGTGGCATTTGAACTTACAGCATATTGATGAGGAGGTTCTGCTAACCACTCAGTCAACCAGGCTTGGTAATAACAAAACATGGCATTAATAATGACAGCAGGGATTTATCTTTATTATTAACTTGGTATTATTATATATTTTTTTTTTTTTTCGATTTTCCTAAAACATTTTTGGGGGTCTGGAATTTCATTTTCTCTTTGCTTTTAGGTCTTTAAGATACAGTATTTTTTGCTAATGATAGAGTATGAAAATTTCCACACCATTTATGTTAAATGTGTTATTTCTCAAATTCTGCTAGCAATACCTCATGATACTTCATAAGAACCACAATTTTTCTTTATGTTTAGTGACCATCTTGACACATAGAATTCCTTTATTTTTTATTATTAGTACATTTATTGATAACACTGGCACAAATCAGTTGTGTTATTAATTTTCCATTTTGAAATTTGCATATATCACCTTACTTGAAATTAATTCAAATTCAAGAAGTTTATCTTCATGTTTTAACTGTTAAATAATATGGCTACTACCTCTGTTGCTTAAACACATTATCTGATAAGAAATTTGTTTAGAAGAAACCTTCCCTACTTTAACCTGTATCTTCTTTTTCTTACTAACATCAATTTTATCTCCATTCCATCAGCCAAGTGTATCTAATATGTAAGTTATTAAGCCCAGCAACCTGTTGTGGCGAAGTAACATGGCTTTTTACAAACCTAATTTTTTTGCTAATGATAGAGTGGGAAATCCTCCATGCCATTTATGTTAAATGTCTTATTTCTCAAATTTTACTGCTAGTAATACCTCCACAATACTTCATAAGTCATCATCATCAAATTCCTGACATATACCCTCAAGGGATATATAGGATATTATGATAGTACTACATGAAGAACTTACATCATTATTAACTTCCTATCAACAATTTTCCTCCAAATCAATCTCTTATCTGTCAAGATTCCATTATCAGATCTTATATTTCTATCTTCTAAGGCACTTTTTACTGTATCGATCCACCTATATCTTGGTCTTCTTCTGAGTCTTTTTCCTGCCAACCTGGCAAAGAATATTTGTTTTACTAATCCTTCCTCTCCCATTCTGTTTAAGTGACCATACCACCTGAGATTAGCTCTGCTAACACATTCCTGGATGCTAACAATGTCAAGTTCTTTCCTAATATCCTAGTTTTTAATATGATATTGCCATTGATGCCATCTGTTCACACCCCTAATCTTCCTCAGCCCTCTCATATCTGTGGTCTCTAGTCTTTGGTCAAGTGTTTTATTTCTAACTCAGCTCTCAGATCCATACATTAAACATATACAACTAATGTTTTGACTGATTTCTCTCTTATTCTATATAAATGTATCCAGTTGACTTCCTACCATGCCGGCTTTGTTGGTTCTGTTGTCTATTTCCATATTTAATTTACCATCTTCACTAAAAATCTTGCCTAACTAGCTGAAATTTTCTACTTGTTTTATTCTATAGGTTCTCCATTCACGATGCAGTTGATATTTTCACTGTTTCTCCTATTTTCATTATCTTTGTCTTGTTATTGCTGATTTTCATACCAATTTTATTACAACAGTTATTCAATTTAGTAAGGGAATCTTGCAGACTTGTACTGGATTTATTTAAAAGTATAACATCACCTGCATAAAGTAAAGAGCTGACATTAACATCTCCAATTCTGATATCATGTTTAATACCGCTTTCCTTCATAATATGCTCCATATAGATGATGAATAACGGAGGGAATAATGTACTTGTCTGACACCAGATTTAACATCAAACCATCTTCCTGTACTTCCTTCAATTCTAACTGCTGACTTACAACTGAAATAAAGACTTAAGTATTGCTTGATATAATGTCCCATTGACATCATATAACTGTAGCATTTTGAATAGCTTTTCTTTTGGAACCTTGTCATATGCCTTTTTCATGTCTACAAAACTTAAATACATATACAGTCGATTCTGCTTAAATGGGACACATTGGGACTAATCCATTTTGGCCCAATTAAGCAGCTGCCCCAATTAAACGAACTAATAATAAATTCTAAAATAAAATATGTAATAAGCAGGTAAATGAATAAGTAAGTAAAAAATAATAATAATTAGGTACCTATTTTAATGGTTAATTAAACCAAAATACAGAAAATATTTGTACTATAAATTGTGCAGAAAAAATAATGCATACATAATAACTTTGACAATTTCAAATTTTAATTCTGCAAAAATGCATCAAGTGTAGTCTGTCTTTTGCTTTTGAAATTTTGCAGTTCTACAAAATCAGCACAGATATTCAGTGCGGATGTAGGGCTTCCTTCATTATCTTCCTGCATAAAATAACGCTGTAACCCGACTATAAATTTTTTGGCCTCACGATTAGTTACAAGCACAGGTGGGTCATCATCCTCATCATTGCATTCTTCGTCAAATTTTTGACGTTTGGATTTAATGACTTCAACAATTGCATCTTCAAAGTTTTCATTTTCATCATAACATGGTAAATTGTCATCTATTGTTGAAAATTCTTCATTATTCATGATAAAGAGCTTGTAGTATGTCTTCATTTTCATCACTACTCAAAATTTCAAGAACCTCCAAACGTTTTAAACCGCAAACAGCAAAGCAGTTTTGTATTGTGCTGCTTTTTATAGCTCACCAATTATCAGAGACAAACTGTATTGCTTGCAAAATATAAATTTTTGCACTGATCTCTCTCTGGCTGTTGATGAACTTGTTAATAGGTTTTCATCAATGGATTAGAGTATGTAATTAACCAATTTTCCTCGATACACCGTGTTTAAATTTTTTATTATCCCCATGTCCATTGGTTGCACTAAGGATGTTGTATTAGGAGGAAGAAATTCCAGCCTTATATTTTTTAGATTATCTAAATGAGGGTGTGCAGCACAATTATCGAGAAGCAACAAAATTTTCCTCTGCTTACGTTGTAATTCTACGTCCCAACTCATAAGTCAATTCCGAAAAATTTCAGAAGTCATCCACGCATTACTATTGGCATGGTACTCTACTGGTAAACTCTCTATTCTTAACCCCTTAAAGCATCAAGGCTTAGTATTTTTTCTTACGATTAGTAGTTTTCGTTTGTCCGTACCCAACATATTTGCACAGCATAACACAGTAATGCGGTCCATTGCCCTTTTATATCCTGATAGTGCAATGTGCTTATAACACAGGGAGCCGTCTGGCGTAGCACGATAATAGAGGCCGGTTTCATCAGCATTGTAAATATCATCTGAACAGAAATTCTTTAAAAAAAAAAGTAAGGATTTTAGTATTTTGCCATTGTTCAGCACTTACATTGTCGGCACTGCCCTTTTCGCTGTGCGCTTTTTTAAATTTGATATTGTGTCTCGCTTTCCATTGAGACAACCAACCAGCAGTTGCTTTAAAATCGTTGTGGTCCAGCTTTTTAGCGATCTCCTCTGACTTTGCCTTCAACACTGGACCGCTGATATTCACGCCTCGCCTGCTAACTATAGAAAACCATTGGTCTAATGCTTCTTCGACTTCTGGATCCTTTCCATCACGCTTTCTTTTGGATGTTCCTGGAATTTCTTTCTGTAATGTCCACTCCTCACACACAGTTGATTTTCTTGTTGTAGGAGACGTGCTACGGTAAATTTTGATACACCAGTTATATCAGCAAGTCTACGATGGCTTGTATTTAATGGCTGGCTTTTAATTTTATCCAGCAAAGCAATTTTACTTGAAAGTGTAAAATCATTTCTTGGCATCTTGGCAAAGATTTAAAAATTTTAAATAAAATTGACACAATAAATCGATATCCCTAGATACAGTACATAGTAAGGGTAGATTCTTAAGCAGACGCGTACTTGCCAGACACATGACGAAAGATAACTGATTCGCATCACGCTAGTGTTGCCAAATATTAGTGTACATAGTGTTGCCATATTTTCGAAAAATCCATAAAATATATCAAAAATTGCTAAATTCCTTTTCAGCTACTGTCCCAATTAAGCGAAAAGTTGTCCCAATTAACTTTTAAATTATGTATTAATATGTTGGTTTAGTTTCCATTCTTTGAGATTTGGCCCAAAAAAGCAGCTGCCCCAATTAAATGGAATCGACTGTATTTGTCATATTCCCATGATTTCTCATCTATTTGTCTTAAAGTGAAAATCTGATCCTGATAGCCTCTATTTGGCCTGAATGCAGCTTGTTCTTCAACAAGCTTTTCTTCCACAATCTTTCTCAACCATTTCTCAAATATACTTGCATAAATCTTACCAGGAATACTCAGTAGGGAAATACCTCTGTAATTCTCACATTTAGTTTTATTTATCTATTTATATATGGGTACTATGAAAGCACTACTCCAATTATCTGGAATTTCTCCTTCTGTCCAGGCCTTCTGCAGTATGCAGTGCAGCCACTGGAAGACGTTTATACCTCCATACTTGAGCAGTTCTGGTCGAATATCATCTACTCCTGCTGCCTTTCCACATTTCAAGTTTTTGATGGCTCTTTCTACTTTATAGGTATTCCTGATTGCATGGCTGTTGAATGTTTTTTTAATCATGCTGTCACTGCTTGTTTCATTAGCAGTCTTTCGAAGTAATTACTCCATACATCAAGGATATCTTTATCTCCAGTTTTTATGTCACATTTATCATTTCTAATTCCTTTTACAGTACTCTTTCCTTCATTTCTAAGCTTTTCAATAGCCTCCAGAATAATTTGCTGCCTTCCCAATATTTATGACTTTTGTTTAGCTAGTTTTCCACAGTGTTTAGCTTTCTTACATTTGTCTCTGTATTCTCTGAGATTACAAGCTGACTTATTCACTAGGAACTTTCGATATGTTTTCTTCTTTTCCTTTATTGCCTCTTAAACTTCCTGCGTCCATCATGTAGTTCTGACTTTTTTATCCTTGCAAGCAGCTTCACCACATGCCTTTGGTTGAATCAATGCTTGCCACTGGATCTTCAAGGTTTGGTGATGGCACATATCTCCAGTTTTGTTTTGATTAAGATTGCTCCAGTAGCTGACTTTTCAGTTTTTGTCCTGCTTCCACAAAACAACAGTATCTTCTAAATTTAAGGGAGATGGTAAATCCCGTATTATTCTACAGCCAGGTACAAAACTCAGATCGAAATCCTAGAGTTTCATGCCGAAAAAACTATCAGTGAGCCCAAGTGTAAGTAATCACTTGGGTAGTACAACACCAGGGCAACTCGGAGCAAAGGTGGAGCAAGATCCGTCACTGTCCTTAATATTCTCTCATAATGTAAAACACAGCTCCTAGGAGATGTATTACTGTTTTACATTATGAGAAGAGGTCACTGCCCAGATTTCAACCCTTTTTGAGGTCTCATCAGTGAGTGGGTAGACCTGGAATATCAAGGTTTTAAGTGAACCAAACTTACATATACCTCTACTAACGAATTGCTAAACTGAATAATACAGGATTTACCATCTCCCTTAAACTTAATTTATGTCGCTGGTAAAATAGCCTTTTGGCTTCTTATAGTAATAATAACAATATACAAGTACACCAGTTTAGCAATTCGTTAGTAGAGGTATACGTAATTTGGGTTCACTTAAAACCTTGATATACCAGGTCACCTACTCACTGATGAGACCTCAAAAAGGGTTGAAACCGGTCTGGGTAGTGACCTCTTCTCATAATGTGAAAGAGTAACATCTCCTAGGAGCTGCGTTTTACATTATGAGAGAATATTAAGGACAGTGACGGATCTTGCTCCACCTTTGCTCTGAGTTGCCCTGGTGTTGTACTACCCAAGTGATTACTTACACTTGGGCTCGCCGATAGTTTTTTCGGCATGAAACTCTAGGATTTCAATCTGAGTTTCGTACCCGGCCGTAGAATAATACGGGATTTACCATCTCCCTTAAACTTAATTTATGTTGCCGGCAAAATAGCCTTTTGGCTTCTTATAGTAGTAATAACAGTATCTTGTTTTACCTAGGGATCCCACAGCAGACAGAATATATTATTATGTTAAGCAATCATAATGCATATGTGGTCAATGAATGGAGAATTTGGTTGACTGAATAATTGCCAACTTATTTTTAATTTGTGTAGTATTCAAGGGGATACTTATTAAATAGCATTGATGCATAATTTTTATGAAGTTTTATTTTCAGTTTGTTTATTACTAATGCATTAAATGTTTTTTTATTGAAAATAATTAAAATTTGTTAAGGGTCTTTAAATTTTTTTAATGAAGTTGATATGAAAAAAATTTTGTCATGTCTAGCTTAAGACAGATTATGTGAATCTATAAACAAAGAAAGAGAGAGTGAAAGGGATTCTACTAGAATTTAATTTTATCCGTTATTATTTTTTTCAGAATCAAGTTGCAAGAGATGGTCTGAGTAGTACAGAAAGTATTTGTCGCCTCTATGAGGTTGGTCGCCTTAGAGAAGAAGATGATGAGGTGATTTGGGAATTATCAGATTGTCTAATTTTGTGGTTGTTTACCGAAGTAAAAGTAACTTTTTAACCATTGTTTTCTTTGTTAGTAATCCATCGACTTCTATCATAAAAATTGGAAGTCGATGATTCCTCACTGCTTTATTGGTAACTTTTTTTTTTCACCAAATTCTATCAAGTGTTTACTGCTGTTTTATTACTACTACTACCACCACCATACCCTCCATGAATTGAGCAGACTCTTGTTGAGAGGTTCATTCAGCTGACAATGTATTTGTTTGTTTTCATCTCATGTTTTAAGAAAGATTATGTCATTACTTGCCGAAATATGCTTTCTTATTGGTGATAAATCACTAGTCAGTCTTTTGCTTTATTACAAACACTAATCAGTGTGAATCATAACCCTACAATTGATAATGATTCACACTGATTAGTGCTTGCAATAAAGCAAACAGTAAAAGACTGACTAGTGATTTATCACTAATAAGGAAGTATATTTTGATTTCTAGTGATTTGAGTCGCCATAAAATTGGCACATCGATTGTTTCATCTACCACATGGACAATTTTGCATTCTTGCATAAATTACCTGTAAGTGAATTTAAAATTGAAAAAGACTGAAGAATAACACTTCAGCCTTTTTTTACAGTTTTTTTTTTCTACACCTAATATGATTACTGAAGCTCATGCTCCACTTTCAAATGATACTTTGCGTCAGTGTATAATTTTCAGTATGCCTGCATTATTGTGTGTTATAGCATATAGGTGAAGACTGCTTCTGAAAAAAAAATGAGGTGTCTCAGTTTATGCTGTCTTTTGGCAGTGCATACATAATAGTAAAAAAAAATTAAAATATTGTGGTATTTTTTCCAATATCACATAATAATATGTATGATGTGTATAGTTTCTCTCATTAACAGTTGTTGATAATTATTGTTCAGTTTATATCCAAGCAAAAAGTGGGTGTCAGAGGTGAGGAGATGGTAGAGGGGAGAGAAAGGAATGGCAGTCATATGTGAGGATGCCTTCTATATCTTATTTTCATTCATTGTAGCAAAGGAAGCATATGCTGTCAATAACATTACTATTGGTTTCATTATAAAGGAGTTTTTTTGTTTATTACACTATTTTTATACCTTGATGTTTTACATAATGAACTTATGCATTGACTAAATGATGTTAGATGTCTGTTTTAGATCATAATGATAATTCATATGCAAGTCACCATGCTCTTCTATAACATGAATACAATTATACAATCCTTGAAATTCAAGGATATTAACATTAATAACCATTTCAGGTCAGATCACAAGTGTGATTTTTTTTAATATTAATTTTCACTTTAAGAAGAGCATTTTATAGTTAAAAGATAGTATATGTCTGTCTTTCTGTTCCTTTGTACAGGTTTGGTCTAGAAGATGAATATATAACAGCATTCATATATTGCTGTTTTTCCTCAAAATTCACTCTGCTCATTTCTTTCTAATAATTAGCATTACATATAAATGTAATGCTACTTATTAATATATAAATATAATGTTACTTATTAGCAGAATCCCTCATTTTTTTTCTTTGAACTGTTATATAAAATCTAGTTTATACTAATAAGAAGAAAAAACCAAAAGAAAAAAAAAATCTATGATTAATAACTGTTATTGCAGTTAATATCTGATTAATATCAGCTCATGATACACACACAATTTTTTATAATCAATTTTGCACTGTCGATTTTATTCATCATCATCATCATCAAATTCCTGCCATGTACCCTCAAGGATATGATAGTACTACATGAAAAATTTACATCATTACTAACTTCCTATCTACAATTTTCCTCCAAATCAGTCTGTTACTTGTCAAGACTCCAACATTACCAGATCTTATATTTCTATCGTCTAAGGCACTTTGTACCGTATCAATCCACCTATATCTTGGTCTTCCTCTGGATTGTTTTCATGCCAACTTGGCAGAGAACACTTGTTTTGCTAATCTTTCCTCGCCCATTCTGTTTAAGTGCCCATACCACCTGAGATTAGCTCTGCTAATGCATTCCTGGATGCTGACAATGTCAAGTTCTTTCCTAATATTCTCGTTTTTAATATGATATTGCCATTGATGCCATCTGTTCATGCCTCTAATCTCTCTCAGGACTCTCATATCTGTGGTCTCTAGTCTTTGGTCAAGTGTTTTACTTCTGACCCAGCTCTCAGATCCATAAGTTAAAACCGGTTTGAACACTGTCTTGTATACAGCTAATTTAGTGTTCCGACTAATTTCTCTTTTATTCCATATGAATTTATTCAATTGACTTCCTACCATACCAGCTTTGTTGATTCTGCTGTCTATTTCCATATTTAATTTACCATCTTCACTAAAAATCATGCCTAAGTAGCTGAAATGTTTTACTTATTCCACAGGTTCTCCATTCACCAGTTGATATTTTCAATGATTCTGCCTATTTTCATTATCTTTGTCTTTTTATTGCTGACCTTCATACCATATCTATTACAACAGTTATTCAATTTAGTCAGAGAATCTTGTAGATTTGTAGCGGATTTATTTTGGAGTATAACATCATCCGCATAAAGCAAAGGGCTGACATTAACATCTCCAATTTTGATATCATGTTTAATACCATTTTCCTTCACAATGTGATCCATATAGATAATGAATAACAGAGGAGATAATGCACATCCTTGTCTCACACCAGATTTAACATTAAACCATCTTCCTGTACTTCCTTCGATTCTAACTGCTGACTTACAACTCAAATAAAGACTAAGTATTGCTTGATATAATGCCCCATTGACACCATATAACTGCAGCGTATTGAATAGCTTCTCTCTTGGCACCTTGTCATATGCCTTTTCCAAATTGACAAAACTTAAATATAGATCTTTGTTATATTCCCATGCTTTCTCGACTATTTGTCGTAAAGTGAAGATCTGATCCTGACAGCCTCTATTTGGCCTGAATACAGCTTGTTCTTCACCAAGCTTTTCTTCCACAATTCTTCTCAACCGTTTCTCAAGTATACTTGCATAGATCTTGCCAGGAACACTCAGTAGGGAAATACCTCTGTAATTCTCACATTCAGTTTTATTTCCCTTTTTATATATGGGTACTATGAGAGTTCTACTCCAATCACTGGGAATTCGTCCCTCTGTCCAGGCATTCTGAACTATGCAGTGCAGCCACTGTAAGACTTTTATACCACCATGCTTCATCATTTCTGGTTGAATATCATCTACTCCTGCTGCCTTTCCACATTTCAAGCCTTTGGTGGCTTTTTCTACTTCAGGTATGGATATGTATTCCTGCCTGCCTGGTCAGTGTTTTTTACCACTGTGCTGTCATCACTGCTTGTTTCATTTAGCAGTTTTTCAAAGTAATTACTCCATACTTCAAGGATATCTTTTTCTTCCATTTTCATGTCACATTTATCATCTCTAACTCCTTTTACAGCACTCTTTCCTCCATTTCTAAGCTTCTTCAACAACCTCCAGAATATTTTGCCACCTTCTTGATATTTATTTTCCATGTTCTTGCCAAAGTCCTCCCATGACTTTTGTTTTGCTAATTTTACACACTGTTTAGCTTTCTTACATTTGCTCTGTATTCTCTAAGAGCACAAGCTGACTTATTTGCCAGGAATTTTTGATATGCTTTCTTTTTTTTCTTCACTGCCTTTTTAACTTCCTGTGTCCACCAGGGAGTTCTAATTTTTCTATTCTTGCAGACAACTTCACCACATGCCTCTCTAGTTGAATCAATCAGGGTTTTCTTCAGAGTTTGCCACCAAGGTTTCCAAGGTTTGATTCCTGTTCTCAAACTCTTTCATTTTTCCTTCAATAATCTTTGTGTATTTTAGTCTACAGTTCATATCTGAGAGCTGCTCAACTTTTATTTGCTTTAAAACTTTCTTACATGTCATTCTTTTCAATATGAAATTCAATTTTATCCTCCTCAAGACTAAATAGTGATCACTTCCAATTTCAAATCCTCTGTACACTCTGGTGTCCTGCACCAGTGAGAAAACATCACTATCAACAATAACATAGTCAATGAGACTTTTCTTATTCCTTGCCTCTTCTCTCCATGTGAATTTGTGCACATTTTTATGTTGGAACATGGTGTTAGTAATAACCAGTCCATGTCCTGAGGAGAAATCCAACAGGTATTTGCCATTATTATTAGCTTTGCTCTTTTCTCCAAATTTTCCCAAAATGTTTTTGTAAGTCTGACAATCACTTCCTACTCTGCTATTTAAATCACCAACAAGGACCAACCTTTCCTTTTTCATTGTGTCAGTAGCCTTCTCTAGAGCCTGAAAAAATTCCTCCACTTCTACCTTAGTAGAACCTTCTGTGAGACCACAGGCACAAATAAGTCCCATTGTCCAGTTCCCCATTCTGATATTTGCCCAAATCACTCTACTTGACACTACCTGCCATTCAAGAAGATGAGCCTCGTATTTTGTGTTGAATACTATGGCTACTCCTTCTTTCCCTTGATTGTCATTTCCTGAATATAACATTTTGTATTTAATGCTCAGAAAGATCTCACCAGTTTTTGTCTTTTTTGTTTCAGTCAACCCTATTATGTCGATCTGGTACTTATCTAATACTTCAGCTAGCTCCATTTCTTTGCCATTCAGGCTTCTTATGTTAATAGTAGCGATCGTTAACTCTGGTGATGCTGAGTTGGGGTGTGTGTTTTCAGATTTGTTCTAGTAGCTGACTTTTCGCTGTTCGCACTGGTTCCCTGGCGAAAACAACGTGGGCCTTGTTTAACCAGGCGACGCCCTATCCGACATGAAATTTTGTCATGTTGTACCATCATTTTGTATTTTATCTTTCAGTATCGAAGTAGATACCCAACAGGGTGCACAACGAGAAGGTGAGGATTGGACATTAGGTCAGAAGCCCTGGTCGGTTGTCCCCATTCCTTTAAAGGCTATGTGGAGGTCTCTTCTCAGTTATACAGCTTTGATCCTTAAGCACTCCCCTTTTATTTTCTTAGCCATGTATATTTAAAATGGTATCAATGAATTTTACTAATTCATTTTTAACTATTTTAAATACAAATGAACCTGTACACCTTGAGGGTACATGTCAGGAATTTGATGATGAATATATAGGTAGACTGAAGAAGACTAAGACCAAAACAAGTGAAATACTTCTAAATAATAAGATGTAATATATAGACAATGACAATCAGGGAAAGAAAGAAATAGCTAAAGGAATTATCTTTTTGATCATACATAATGAAAAGCTTATTGAATTGGAGGCAGTTTCATGTAGTCATGTGGGTCAATTTCAAAAGGGGCAGTTGGACTATTTGACTTATTTGTATCTGTGATTCCACAGAATGTTTTAGGAGGAATTTTTCAAATTATTAGAGATGGCATCTAACATCAAGAAAAATAAAACCTGGTTCTTGTTGGAAACCTAAACATTAGAGTTAGAAATGATCCCAGATATATAGAAATGCTTGGGGAAAATTTGGAGAAAAATGCAAAACTAAAAATAATAAGTATTTGCTGTCTATTCAACATGGACCAAATGGATGTGTATCAAACATTACTTATACCATGTTACTTATATCTTAAGGATATACATATGCTCATATGGAGAAAACACATGAGAAATAAAATTCATATTCATTATATTACTCTTGATAGAAATATCTTCTGAGTACAAAGTAAAGATATCCCTGTCTTCATGCAGAAAGTGATCACTGTTTAGGTTTTGAACAGGATAAAAATGAGTATGACATGGAAAAGAAAATGTATATGAAAAATTTAAAAAGAAATAAAGTAAAGTTATTTTCACAGGTTAACTATGTTGACTTACATAAATATTATTTGAAATAGGTTGAAAATAAGACTCAAATCTTAGAGAACTTGACATTATTTATATTTCACAATGTGTGCATTTGTGAGTAGAACTAATCTTAGGTTTTATGATCACATGAACAAAATAGGAGAGGAAAAGTTAGTAAAACAAGTGTTTGATGCCAGGATGAAAGGAGGGGAAAAAATTAGAGGAACAGCAAAATCTAGGTTGATTGATGCAGTTAAATAGTCCCTTAGAAGATCTAAATTTAATATCTGACAGTAATGGAGACCTGTCCTGACAGATTTTCTCTCTCTCTCTCTCTCTCTCTCTCTCTCTTTCCTTCCAGTTAAGGTGGGTAAAGTCTCCTGTTTTGTAGTTAACATCCATACTTAATGTAGTCAGCTGGCCATTTCTTTGCTGATTTCCCAAAAACTAGTCCTGTTTGTGTCGCTAGATACATGCTCACAGAGCCAGTTTGTTTGCTGGAGGAAAAAACCCAGTTGGAAAGATTTTTTTTTTTTCTCTCTTACTATCTCCATATGAGACCAGCTACTTCACCTTCAGTTGAAAACCCCTATAAAGTTTCTTTGCATCCTAGATTGGATTTAGATCCAGGGCCTTCCAACCAAAGGGCATCATCACTACGGACTGACCGGTTACATTTGCTGCTGGCAGATTAATTTGGAAGAAAATTGTTGATAGAAAGCCAGTAATAATGTAATATTATTGGTTTCCTATCAACAAATATATAATACTCTTTTAGTATCTTGTACATCTTTTTACTGTACATATGAAGAATCACTGGTGATGAATATAGGTTTCTCCAGTCATTCGGTTTGATGAAAATTGAAGCATTGCTCTCTCTATATACAAGGTGTTCTGTGTAATAACAATTTCTAAGTTTCATCAAATAGCCATTCTGGTATGACAAATGTGTTTTAATATTCAACCATACTTGACATCATTTATTGCATTTTTACAATAAACTTACTATAGAAGATTTATAGAGAACTAACTGGAAGTTTCTTGTAGTGATTTGCTATAGTGAATTTCTTTTGGTTTCTTTGTATCTACAAGTTATGGTCAGGTACTTTGTGATGGATTGTAGTGAGTGAGTTTATTATAACAGAGTTTAATATGATGAATAGGAACACAAGCCATAACAAAATAAATATTTCTAACTGTGAATTTATTACTTACCTGAGACTTTATTTAGCATAGAATTTTTGCCATAGTATCTGGAATATAATATAGTATAGTATAGTATCTATATGACTTTCAAAATAAACAAGTAAAAGAGAAAACTGGAAAACTCAACAATGAAAATGTATAAGCTACTTCTACATGATATGGAGTGGTACAGTCTGAAATACATTAAGGGCTCAACTGTATAAATTTTAAACAAGAGACAAAGTATTAATTTAAAAATTTATATTTAAAATTTTTTTAGGTTTTAACTTTTAAATTAATTAATTAAAAAAAAACTTGACTGGGAATATATGTGCAGAAGAACTATTTCCCATAATAGGAATAATTTCCAACCATCATCTCTATTCAAACAGTGAAGCAAGGTTTCACAACTCAAATGTTCTATAAGATAACTGCTTTTGTGAAAGACCTTCATCTTCTTCTTCTTCCAAAGGACTTAATGAAACAAATTCCTGATTCATTGAATTTATGCATGGGCCAGCAGATTGGTATTAATCTTACTGCTTTGCCAAGCCCCCCCCAAAGCTTACCTTTGTTAAATAAGAACATTAAGTTTCTTCACGATGAATTAGTCTCAACCATAATCTCCCGATCTGTTTGAGGTTGCCCATCATATCTCTACTGTTTCTGTTAATAAAGTCTTTTTCACTACACAGAATAAACTTAAATGAAAATTATATTATCTTGTTAGCTGTCATCAGTCATTTTTTTTTTTTCATTTGCTGAGGAGCCTAATAAGACAGCAAAATATTTCAAATCAACCTCTCTCTCTACAGAGGAAATAAATGCTCTGTCTAAAGGCTTGGCTTTCACTATTGCTTCCAAAAATTGTTCCTGTGATGGATTTTTTTTGTGGCTGTAAAGTGTTACATGATGTTTCCTGAAATACAGCTAACTACATTCATTTTCAGAGTACACAAACTCAAGTCCAAGCCTCCACCTCTGAATTTGTTTTACCCAGAAATGAAGGCTTCTCTCTGTCTCTCTCCAGGGAGAACACACTGATTTTGCTATTACTAAAGCTGATAAAGGGAAAGCATTAGTATTTCAAGACCAGAATGAAATGAATATTAATGTTATGTGACTACTCCACGTATCATGCTGTTTCTAAAGATCCTACTACTAGCCAAATTAAAAAATCAAAAAGAAGCATAAAAACCTGTCGTGGGCATTCTCCTCGATAGTTATGGACATCCTAAGGTTGCACAAAGCAGATATTCCATTATGCCCTGCCATAGACTTTACTGGCTTTCCCTGCTATACAAAGCATCCCTTTCTGAATTACTTTCATTGTTTATGGGAAAGCCCTCTTCATTTATTAAGAACAGTTCTCATTTCATAGTAAAGATATCAGCTCCATCTTTGCCTCAGTGAGCTCTTGTTCATCTTAGATATAGTGTCTTTATTCACTAATGTTCCCCTATATGAAACATTGGACTTCCTCTGGCAAGACTTTCCTGTAGGTATTATTCACCTCTTTGACTTTGTCATGTGGCTACTTCACATGTTAGAATAAGCTTTACCAACAAATTGAATTTAAAGCCATGGGTAGTTCTCTTTCTCCAGCACTTGCTAACTATTTCACAGAGCAGTTTTCAAATAGTGCTTACTGGTCAATATCTCTACTAAACCTTCCTTATGTATCCTTGCTCTTTCGCATAGTTCCCTTATTAAAATTTGACTTGTCTTTCTAAATTTCTCTTTTTCTTTGTCAATCAGATGGCATCCTTCATTTCTCCAGTTTTAGAAAGAAATCTTATACCAAACTTTACATTCGTGCTCTTTCATATCATCATCCTTGTCAAAAATCTGGCACTATTAAGACTTGAGTACATTGAACTCCCTCTTTGCACTCACGCATTGCTGTCTCAAGAAATAAATTATATCTGGTCCACCTTCCTTGTAATGGCTTCACTGAGTGTTTATATTAACACAGTCATTAATGGCTATAGGATTTTCTCATCACTACCTAAGAAGTGGGCTCCTGTGTTACTGTTCCTTGTGTTTACACATTCACATTAGGGTGATCATAGTTCTCTCACTGTTATCCTGTCTGATGGAGCAAGAGAAATCACTGCACCACATGGAAATTTCGTGCTGGTGTTTTGGCTGATATGCTAAGTATCGTGAACGGTTCTTTAATTGTAACCAAATCTATTTAGGTGGGGGGGTGGAACAATGTGTTTTAGGATATATTAGAAAACAATAATGAAGGAAAATGCTATATTTGGTTGGTATATTTGAATTACTTAAACGTGTAAATATGTGAACCATCATTAATAAACCATATGAGAATGGGAAATGTAAAAGAAAGAACAACTGTGAGTAGAAATACTTTCATTACTGTTAATTTCATTAACAATTATACTATAAATTAAAGATACCAAGAAATTATATACTTGGTTTAATCCTTTATCCAAGTGTAAGCAAACAAAGTTATTGTCTGAAGTATTTTCAGGACTGGAGCAACTCGTGGTAAAGGTGGTATGACTTCACATCACTTGCCTTAGTATCCCATAATGCAAAACACATCTCCTTGCGGAGACAGGGGTGCGCCGGCCATATGTGCAATGTGTGTGACACACACAGGCGCCAGGATAGTAAAGGAACCAAAGAGGAGGAAATACTTTAAAAATAAACGTTTTTTTAAAGTGATTTTTTTATTGGGGGGGGTGCCAACTAAAGTTTTGCACACAGGCACCGGACACTACTGGCGCACCCCTTTGCGGAGATGTGCTTTGCAACCAAGTATATAATTTCTTGGTATCTTCAATTTATAGTATAACCAAGTGGAAAAACTTTCAACAACTAACTATCTCTAATTCAGAGTATTATAATAAGGTGTGACACTTTAGCAACTCATTTATGAAAATATGACTTCTACATTACTTCAACCTTGGTATAATCTCTGGGTCTTGCTCCCACCTGATGAGACCTCAATAAAGGTTGAAACTGGTCTGGGTAGTGACCTTTCCCATAATGTATAGCATTATATATGTCTGCAAGGAGATGTGCTTTGCATTATGGGATACTAAGGCAAGTGATGTGAAGTCATACCACCTTTATCACAAGTTGCCCCAGTCCTGAATATACTTCAGGTGCAAACTTTGTTTGCTTACACTTGGATAAAGGATTAAACCAGGTGTATAATTTCTTGGTATCTTTAATTTATAGTATAAGTAAATGGGAAAACTTTCAACAACTAACAATTATACTGTTATATTATAATGACAAGCCCCTATAATTTATTTAAACTGATTTAATGCAATACTTGTTACCTAGCTATGGAACATTGCTCTTTCATGCACAGCAAAATACAGCTCTGAACTTAGGGACCAAAGAAATAGTTTGTTATAGTAGAATATCCTTATGATTTTGCCATGGTGATAGTTGTATTTACTTGAGCGTGGTGGTTATTGAATAACAATACTTCATAGTCAATTTGATTTTTATCAATCTGTGATGCCTTGCCATTCTGATATTGCAGTATACAGACAAATACCAGGCTCAGATTGCTGTAGAACTAAAATAAAATATCTATTGTTAGTTCTGAGCCTCTGTATTATCACTTACAGAGCCTCCATAGCTTAAACAGTTTCAAATAGCCCTTTGGTTGGAAAGACTAAGGGTTGAATCCCATCTAGGATGCAAAGAACCTTTATCAGTGTTTTTCAGTTGAAGGTGAGTTAGCTGGTCTCATACAGAAGTGGCAGGGTTTTCCCTCCTGGAAACTTAGGTTTTTCATAACAGTCAAACTGACCAGAAGAACACACACAAACTGGCAACCATAATAAAAATTTAAATAATAACCTACAATTGTATAAAATGTTATGCAAATTTACTATGCTGCATTTCAGCAAAATTGAACTTGATGTGGTTTCTTTGATAAATAGGATGGTGAAGAAGAAGAGGAAGAATCAGAAGATATGGATGATGATGAAAGTGATGATGACGACGACGATGCAGATGATGATGATGCTGACAATGAAGGTATGTATAAAATATCAGCATGCTCAGTGGAACTTCTCTATAACATCATTTTTTTTTTTTTTTTTTTTTTTTTTATCATGCTGTTATAGGTCCAGTGGAGAAAGGTAGGTAACAAATAACACTGAAATTCTTGAATGTAGAGATGCAGAAGGTAGTGCATATGATACTATCTTTTGTGAGATAGAAGCCAACAGGACAAAATTGTTGGTTGCCTCCCTAGGCCAGACCAGGGATACTTAGGAAGGTATAGAGCCTGTACCTCTAAATTAGCTCATTGAGTACATGACATGAAGCTATTATTGAGGGACTTCAACTATGATGGGAACATAGATCGGAAGCATAAACAACCAATTTAATAATTGTTACAGTTCAGCCAGTTTTGTAGCACATAAGCCACTTCTAGAAACACTCTTCGTGATTTAAACTGGGATCTGTATACTACTTTTTTTCATCTGATGAAATGGTCTTCATTTAAGGCATGTTTGGGTTGGTCCTCCTTTTTTTTTTTTTTTTTTTTTGATTTTCCATACAGAATATATTTTTTGTGTTATTTTCTTTTCATTGTGGTGGTCTGTCCTGTTTGTCCAGAGTACTGGATTCCATATTGAGAGGGGATACTGTAGACACCTAAGAAGGACAGAGGATCTGGTAGACCCTAACAGAAATGATGTAATTCTGCATAAATTTTGATGCATCTTCGTATATGTCCATCAGCAATAATTGTGAAACATCGGCATAGAGGGTGTGCCACTGCTGCCTTCCATGTATGTGACTGTTCATCATCATCAAATTCCTGACATGTACCCTCAAGGGGTGTACAGGATATGATAGTACTCCATGAAAAATTTACATCATTACTAACTTCCTATCTACAATTTTCCTCGAAATCAGTCAGTTACTTGTCAAGACTCCAACATTATCAGATCTTATATTTCTATCGTCTAAGGCACTTTGTACCGTATCAATCCACCTATATCTTGGTCTTCCTCTGGGTCATTTTCCTGCCAACCTGGCAGAGAACACTTGTTTTGCTCATCTTTCCTTCCCATTCTATTTAAGTGACCATACCACCTGAGATTTGCTCTGCTAATGCATTCCTGGATGCTGACAATGTCAAGTTCTTTCCTAATATCCTTGTTTTTAATATGATATTGCCATTGATGCCATCTGTTCACACCTGTAATCTTTCTCAGGACTCTCATATAGCTCTCAGATACATAAGTTAAAACTGGTTTGAACACTGTCTTGTATACAGCTAATTTAGTGTTCTGACTAATTTCTCTCTTATTTCATTGAATTTATTCAATTGACCTCCTACCATACCAGCTTTGTTGATTCTGTTGTCTATTTCCATATTTAATTTACCATCTTCACTAAAAATCGTGCCTAAGTAGCTGAAATGTTTTACTTGTTCTATAAGTTCTCCATTCACAATGCAGTTGATATTTTCAATGCTTCTGCCTATTTTCATTGTCTGTCTTTTTAATGCTGACCTTCATACCATATCTATTACAGCAGTTATTCAATTTACTCAGGGAATCTTGCAGACTTGTAGCGGATTTATTTAGAAGTATAACATCGTCTGCATAAAGCAAAGAGCTGACATTAACATCTCCAATTCTGATATCATGTTTAATACCACTTTCCTTCATAATGCGATCCAGATAGATAATGAATAACAGAGGAGATAATATACATCCTTGTCTCACACCACATTTAACATTAAACAATCTTCCTGTACTTCCTTCAATTCTAACTGCTGACTTACAACTCAAATAAAGACTAAGTATTGCTTGATATAATTTCCCATTGACACCATATAACTGTAGTGTATTAAATAGCTTCTCTCTTGGCACCTTGTCATATGCCTTTTCCAGATCAACAAAAATTAAATACAGATCTTTGTTATATTCCCATGTTTTCTCAACTATTTGCCTTAAAGTGAAGATCTGATCCTGACAGCCTCTATTTGGGCTGAATACACTTGTTCTTCACCAAGCTTTTCTTCCACAATTCTTCTCAACCGTTTCTCAAGTATACTTGCATAGATCTTGCCAGGAACACTCAGTAGGGAATACCTCTGTAATTCTCACATTCAGTTTTATTTCCCTTTTTTATGTATGGGTACTATGAGAGCTCTACTCCAATCATCAGGAATTTATCCCTCTGTCCAGGCCTTTTGAACTATGCAATTCAGCCACTGTAAGACTTATACCACCATACTTCAGCATTTCTGGTCAAATATCATCTCCTCCTGCTGCCTTTCCACATTTCAAGCCTTTGATGCCTTTTTCTACTTCAAGTATGGATATGTATTCCTGACTGCATGTCTGGTCAGTGTTTTTTATCACTGTGTTGTCATCACTTGTTTCATTTAGCAAATTTTCAAAGTAATTACTCCATACTTCAAGGATATCTTTTTTTTTTCCCCGTTTTCATGTCACCTTTATCATCTCTGATACAGCAGTCTTTCCTCCATTTCTAAGCTTCTTCAACAACCTCCAGAATATTTTGTTTCCTTCTTGATATTTATTTTCTATGTTCTTGCCAAAGTCCTCCCATGACTTTTCTTTCCACAGTGTTTTTCGCCAGTTTTACACAGTGTTTTTCGCCAGTTTTACACAGTGTTTTTCGCCAGTTTTACACAGTTTTTCGCTTTCTTACATTTGTTTCTGTATTCTCTAAGAGACAAGCTGACTTATTTGCCAAGAACTTTTGATATACTTTCTTCTTTTCCTTCATTGCCTCTTTAACTTTCTCTGTCCACCATGGAGTTCTGATTTTTCTATCCTTGTGGACAACCTCACCACATGCCTCTGGCTGAATCAATCAGGGTTTTCTTCAAAGCTTGCCACTGAATCTTCAAGGTTTGGTTCCTGTTCTCAAACTCTTTTATTTTCTTTTTTTTTTTTTCAATAGTCTTTGTGTATTTTAGTGTACAGCTCACATCTGAGAGCTGCTCAACTTTTATTCTCTTTAAAACTTTCTTACATGTTATTCTTTTCAATATGAAATTCAATTTTATCCTCCTCAAGACTAAATAGTGATCACTTCCAATTTCAAATCCTCTGTACACTCTTGTATCCTGTACCAGGGAGAAAACATCACTATCAATAATAACATAGTCGACGAGACTTTTCTTATTCCTTGCCTCTTCTCTCCATGTGAATTTGTGTACATTTTTATGTTGGAACATGGTGTTAGTAATAACCAGTCCATGTCCTTCCTTTTATTCCATTTTGGTGACAGTGTATACTGCATCAGGATTTTCCTATATGAAAGTGCAGTGTTAGATCTTTTGTTCTGGAAGTCATTGTAATTCTAGTCTTCATTAAATGTGTATCTTAAAAATGCGTTTGATAATGCTAGTTAATGCTGGCAAAACACCAGGTTGTAAATACTTGATTTAATTATTAAATTGATTATTCATTCCTGTCTCTGTATAGTTTATTCCAGGAATTTCAACATGCAATAGAGGAAAGTAATTGAATTTATCTAGCTGCTAAGGGAGATTATTACTTAAACAGCATTTAGTTGACTTGGGATTTGAGACTGCTGGATCTGGTAAAAGGTAGTCGCATAGTCTCTGACTGGAGAGTATATCATGCAGTTTGATCTGAGAGTTTGCAAAATATGGGAAATTTTCAGGAAGCAGCTTGAAGAAGCACTATGATCTAAGAATGTACAAGGGATGGATGTTAGCATTCATGAGAAAATGGTAAAGAGATGTTTGAAGGAGGCAGTATCAGACTCTATACCCAGGACAGAAGAATAAATTGGGAGTTAAATGGATGAAGAGCAAAGCAGGAGCTGGAATTTAAAAATGTTGTAGAGAGTATATAAAGAAAAACCTGATCAGCAGGTTTGTGAGTAATACAATTTAAAGAAGAGTGACTAGCATGGTAAGGAAGGCAAAATCAGATTTTGAGAGAATGTTTGCTGAAAACAGATCAGTAGATATCTAAAAAAACAGTTCTTTTGCTATGTGGTGATTGAAAGAAAGAATGACTGTGGAAGGATAAATTTAACAAATGCTGATGAGTGTGGTGATAGAGCCTTACAAAATAGTTGTTACTGAGTAATCTTTGCAAGCATATATCATTCGTTTGAAGATATTTGTAGTGAGAGATGTGGCAGGAACTGATGTTTGAATAGAAACGTGAGTTGGAGGATATTTGCAGAATCTTCATGATAAAGATATTACAGAGTTTTATTTCAAATCTAATTGTGGAATTCTATGAAATATCAGCCTGCATATTAAGAGAATGCACAATGGAAGGAAATTGACAGTGCTGTGACAAGGCTGTTTAAGTTTCATCTCTGGCATGGTCCCAGAAGAGTGAAAAGAAGGGAAAATAGTTCCATGGCATAAAAGAAGAACCAAAATAGAGATAACAAATTACAGATCGATCAGTGTCTCAGGAATTAAGATTAAAGGAGTATTGGCAGAATTCTGTAAAGATAGATGGAAATATATTCTCTGTGAAGGGTCAGCACAGTTTTGTGAAGATTATTAATTACCAAGTTCTTGCCATGGTAACTGATAATCTTTCTATACTCATGTGACATTTGAGTTGGAGGAAATGACTAAATGATAATACAGTGAGACTTCAGAGACATTTCTCAGAATACTTGAAAATCTATTACATAAATTGGAGAAAATAGAAATTCATATAAAGTAGGTGTGAATAAGAGGGCTCTTAATGGGTAGGTGACCAGCAGTGTGTGATTGCAATGCTTGGTATTTGGAATGCTGCTATTTAATTTAATTAAATAGTCATGTCATATATATATATATTGTTAGTTCGTATATCTCTGATATTGATATGTCGAGGCAATAAATTAACTTTATCCTTTCCTACTTCAGCTGCTATATCAAATTCTATCGCATGTACCTCTTTGTTAAGTCGGTTGCATCATTGTTATGTGATCTTCATTCATTTTAGTCTCATCGTTATGTCTCGCTTCTTTTATACCTTTTCTTACGTAATTTAACCTTTTAAGGAATTAAATGATAATACAGTGAGACTTCAGAGACATTTCTCAGAATACTTGAAAATCTATTACATAAATTGGAGAAAATAGAAATTCATATAAAGTAGGTGTGAATAAGAGGGCTCTTAATGGGTAGGTGACCAGCAGTGTGTGATTGCAATGCTTGGTATTTGGAATGCTGCTATTTAATTTGATTAAATTCTATTTAATTTAATTAAATAGTCATGTCATATATATATTGTTAGTTTGTATATCTCTGATATTGATATCTCGAGGCAATAAATTAACTTTATCCTTTCCTACTTCAGCTGCTATATCAAATTCTATCGCATGTACCTCTTTGTTAAGTCGGTTGCATCATTGTTATGTGATCTTCATTAATTTTAGTCTCATCGTTATGTCTCGCTTCTTTTATACCTTTTCTTACGTAATTTAACCTTTTAAGGGCCACCAGAGATTACCTGTTCCCTGAATTCTATGAGTTATCCCGGTCACTCAGGCAAAATTTATTTTTTATCTGCGCCAGCCTGGGTCTTAAAGTTAGAGATAAACTTAACCTTTAGGATAAACATAGATTATCAGGTGCCACTAATAATGTTAACTGAATTCTTAGAAGTCTTGGGTTCTCTGGCTTATTTTATTTGCAGTCGTGCCCTACTACTTTCAATTGGGGTATTCCCGTACACACACACACACGATCACAGGTTCGAAATTTTATGAAGGGTCAGTCATCATTATCAGAAACACATGTAAGTAAGGAACCAAAATATTTATTAAAACTCATTATATAATGCCATACAAGTTAAAGTAGTTATCAATTCTAATTTAATCTTCTACCGTTCTCTCACCCTCTCACTCTTAAAACAATTATGCATTGACTTCAAAATGTTAGCAAATTCAATAACTCAACATATAATACATTCTTAATTACAGCTCAATTGGACATTAAGGCATTTTAGCACATTTATAATCTCTCTCGGATTAATTACGACAGAATCTCTATCTAACTGAAAGTTCTTAAAGTTCATTTCAAAAGCATAGTCATTTACATAAATCTTAGTTCTTCACTCTTTCTTCCATTACAAATTTTAAGATGCATTCTCTTAACACTGTTAGTCAATTCTCAAAAGGGGCTAGAACAAGTGAGAGTACTTATCTATTCTTTATCAGTTTTCTTCTGTCCTTCCTTCTTTGTTTCGATTCTGGTTGTCTCGATCTTATCGCCACGTGGGTTACACGTGCTCACCTGAGTTGGGCGCTATCTCTCTGCTAAGGTTTTACGTCAATTGCCCTCTCATTGATGGCCTATGGTTGATCTTGCTGAAATCTGCTGCAGTGTCATGCCGGATCCTTTCGTAAGTCAGCCCTCAAAAATGAGAGCTGAACTGCGATGAACTCTTGGATCACACGAAGAGAAATGCAGGAACAAGAAAAAACGGGGGGATTTACTTCCGTGTCGCAGGTCTTATACGCTCCCCTAGAGCGCCACCTTTCCGAGTTTAAATTTCTCTTATCGTCTCACCCATTGGTCTCAGGCTGGGTAACTTCACTGATCAACATACGGGACTTCTTGTTTCTGGGAACGTATGCGTCATGATGTCTTCTTAGATGTGATGCCTGCGGGTGCTTATGCTGCTCTTATAGTATTTGGGCGATCTTTGCCCTATGTTGCTGAATAATATGCATTCTTTCATTTATAATATTTCACTAATGATTTCTCTCATATATTTCTCTGCCCCTTTTGCTGACTTACATTCATGCTAGACATATAGATACATTAATTTAAATTCACTTAATTCACAGTTTATCATACAAGATGTTTTTACAAAATAAAACATAGTTACACTGCGCTAAAAGATAAGTATGCATATATATTTTTTGTTAATTGTTAGATTCTGGAATGGTGACGTCATGTAAAATTTGAAGTCGCCTATTTCAGATCTAACAATATACATAAACACACACAATTCTCCATTTACACGGTAGATTGGTTCCAGAAAAAATCGTGTAAATGAAAACTGGGAAAAAAAAAAAAGAATAATGCATATGAAAAAAATAGAAGAATGCTTCCAGATGTGAAAACCCAATACAAACAATAAGTTATTTTCAGACAAAGTTGAGTAGAACAACTTTGCATCATTGGCAAAAAACTGAACAGTTCCTTTCAGATCCTTTACTATATCGTTAATGTACAAATTAAACAGTAGTGCTCCACGAACAGAACCCTGTGGCAGGCAACTAGTCACAGGCCTTCTTTTGGATTCTACTCCTGAATAAACTACTCTCTGATATCTCTCCATCAACTGTCCCCTATCCACCTCACCAACTCTATAGCCATCCCCCATGTGCTGCAGTTTACTGATTAGAATTCCATGTGGTATCCTTTCAAAAGCCTTTGTAAAGTCTAGCGTTATCACTGTAAGCCCATACAGTACAACTTAGCTGTCACAGCGAAAGGCATATCCCCTTCCCATACAGTATCCCATTAAAGTGAATTCCTATCCCTATCCCTCTCATCTGTCTAGGACAGGTTGAGTCCTCTCCTAATGAGGGGTTACTGGCATAGTAATGCAGCCGGTTCGCCACTCTTCTGCTGCATCCTCTAAAGGCGATGTTCATGACTGTAATCCGTGTGTGTTCACGGGGCGGTTTGCCTGCTTGCGAGATGAAAAACCCCAGATAAACTGGGGGGGAAACCCTTCTATCCACGCCTAAGACCAACTAACTTGGCTATGGCTGAGGAAGATCCTTAAGCTCCTCACGTCATCAACGGGAATTGAACCTAGGACACTCCTTCCCCAGGCATATGGTTGCAAAGAGCATAACCACTAGTCTAACCCCGCAGACTTAAAGTGAATTAGTTGGGAGAAATTGTAAAATCAAGGAAAGTTATATTTCCTTAAACTGCATTTTTCTAAATACAAACATTTAAACAGGTTGAAGACATATAAGACTTTCAGGACTACTCTGCTAATTGCCTTTGCCTTGATAAGGATATGCATCAATTTGACATTTGATGAGTCATCACTACAGCTGTCATCATTATTTAGTGTATGTAGTTGTTTTGTGAAACTTAATTTTCATTAGTAGTGGGAAACAATATTTTGTCCATTTTTGGGAAGGATTTTAAAAGTAGGGAAACAAATGCTTGTCAGTGATGCTCAAAGTAGGAAACAGCACTACAGTTATAGATCTGATAGTTGAGAAAGGTGACTTTGTATCAACTTTTTTATCCACAATCAAGCACCGAAGATTACTGTCACAAGAACTATCTACCAGTTAGAATGTTACTATCAAATTAAGCATGAGCTTGAATATGTATGTGAGAGATGAGTTTCCTGTGATCTTAGTTATGGACAAAAATGAATATGCAATATTTGATAATCAAGTTTACACCCTTTTTTTAGCAAAATAAGATTTTTTTTGTCATCCATAATCGTCTGTAATAAGTCCCCGATTAGAACATATGACTCAAACCTGAAACAATAGCCAAATGTTTTGAAATACTAAAATTATAGACCATTATTAATGTTCGTGTCCGGACAGTTCTTCGCTAGCAATTTAATCGTGGGGAAAATTAATCACATGAAAATTCATTGTGGATATATGTGGAAATTTTTTTTTTTTTAAATTTATGTATAAAGTTATTCATATTCTTTCTTACTACAGATTCTGTAGATGGAATATTAATTGTTACAAACTGGGATAGGATAGTGAGGGAGAAAGAACACCATATCTAGGGAGAATAGTTATATCCAATTAATATCGTGCAATCTTAAGACGTATCTTTTAGCCTAGTGATTCTAATAACCAGAAAGGATTATTAAAGATCTCAGATTGCTGACAACAATCAGCAGTTGTAATAATCTAGACTTATTTTTAGGGGATAAAAGAACACCATAAACGATTTATACATGAAGAGAAAACATGAAATCTATTAGTGAAAATTAAAATTATTTGAACTGTTTGTTATCTGCTAAAACATGTTAAAACAAGTATTATGCATCTAGAAGGCATGAATGTCGTGATGGTTCTCTCTGCTTTTATTTTATTCCTTCAAAATTGTACCATTAGCCACTTTGAAGGAGCAATTATTATTCTGTTGTTATTAAAACAACTTAAAAATTTCTCTTCAAGAGGAACTGGAATCAGTACAATCAGGCATCTCTCTATCAATATTTGTAGTCCTGAAAAGAGCTGTTTTGATGATCATGAAAAGGAACACTTTTATTTCATACTGTTCAGAATTGAGCAGTATGGGAAAAAAAATAGTATGGACCAACTTGAAACAAAAAAAAAGGTGAATGCACAGGCACAAAGTTTTCAAAATAAAAAAATTATGGGCAAGTCCTCTTAAGTAATCAAGAGTTTCACAATTTTCATAATCACTAACATTCAGCTGAAGTCTTTTTGCAGTATCTCAATAGTGTTTCTAGGAAGAGATTGGGCGCCAGCTATATATTGCTCTATTTTCCTCTCATTGAAATGTTACTCATCCTTCAAAGTTTTTAGAAACTTCCATATTGTTGGATGAGAAGCACCAGTTAATTCACTGAGCACACGATGCCACCCTTCGCATGAGTTGTTTGTTTTTGGTAACCATTCCAGAGCAGCATCGTAACAATTCCATAAGGCATGGGCAAAGCAAGGTGGACGATGAAGTGATCGACGATCAGGTTTGCCAATCCAGGTGTCTTCTATGTAGTGCAGAACAGACTGAGCTTCAGCAGGATAGGTCATTATTTTCACATAACTCTTCAAAAGCATGTACAACATTTGTAGATGGCACAAAAGCCACTGCTGACAATCATGTGCATTTTTATTGCAAATTTGGAAGTTGTTTCGTATCATTGTTGAAGAAATATGAAAGGATCTCTTATTTGCACTGGCATTAAAAACTATAATTATATGATAAAACAAGTAGCAAAAATAAATGTAACTTGTAGGTAATATAATTTAGATTCCAGTTACCGAGCAGAGAGCAAGCAACTGCATTTCTGGCAATAGGTAACTGTATGTTGCTACATTATTGAGGTAATCTGGTTAAGTGTTCTCATCAGCGTGAAGGATTATCGCACCTTCTAATGGATATGACAGTCAAATGCACTTGATATCCATGTTTTTTCAACAGGTGGTCTGACTCGTATCCAGGATTTGCTGGACGTATATATATATAAACACACACACACACACACACACACTTGCCGGTTGGGAGGTTAACCCTGCAGAGGTCACAGTCAAAAAAATTGCAGTTTAGGTAACGTATATCCGAGAGATTCATTACTAGTATGTGTGAAATGCGATAAAACTTAAAAAAAAAAAACACTACAAATATAATACATGATGATTTATTTATTTTCAGTTACAATCTAGAAATTATTGAATAAAAGGAACAAATAAAAATAAAACATCTAAACCAGTACTATACTGACATTGTAGTTCGAAGTATCTCTCAGATACAATTTACTATCAAATATCACTTTCGCATTCAATTATCATTCTCATCATCGGACTCGAGATACATTCGCTGAATCTCTTCAACATCTGATTATCCTGTCTATATTTTTCCAGCCATTTTCAACAGTAAATTAAAAAAAAAAAAAACTAAACCAATACTATACTGACATCGGAGTTCACAATATCTCTCAGATTCAATTTACTATCAAATATCACACACCTCTACATAACACATGTTAAACCAAGCTGACTTCAATTTTCTAGCTAATAACGCTTGCAGCAAATTTTTCCTGAAATGAATTTTCCCTGTGATAAATTTTCCTCTCGTTGAATTTTTCCCACAATGAATTGTCCATGGGGTGCTTAAGGGTCAAAGCTGTATAACTGAGAGGAGACCTCCACATAGCCTTTAAAGGAATGTGGAGAACTGACCAGGGCCTCTGACTTAATGTCCAATCCTCACCTTCTCGTGGTGCACCCTGTTGGATATCTACTTGGATATTGAACGAACGAGGATGGGCTGGCAATTTGGGATTTAGCCGACCAAATTGCATTCTTATTGGTTAAACCAAAAAAAAATGATGGTACAACATGACAAAATTTCATGCTGGCTGGGGCGTCGCCCGGTTAAACAAGGACCCCGTTGAAAACAACGGGGTCCTTGTTTAACCGGGCTTTAGTTTGTTTCTGACTTGTTTAAAGTCAGAAACAAACCCCAACTCAACATCACCAGAGTTAAAGATCAGTACTATCAACGTAAGAAGCCTGAATGGCAAAGAAATGGAGCTAGCTGAGGAATTAGATAAGTACCAGATCGACATAATAGGGGTGACTGAAACAAAAAAGACAAAAAGTGGTGCGATCTTTCTAAGCAATAAATACAAAACGTTATATCCAGGCAATGACAATCAAGGAAAAGAAGGAGTAGCCATAGTATCCAACACAAAATACAAGGCTAATCTTCTTGAATGGCAGTCAGTCTCAAGTAGAGTAAAGTGGGCAAATATGAGAATGGGGAACTGGACAATGAGACTTATTTGTGCCTATGGTCCCACAGAAGGTTCTATTAAGGTAGAAGTGGAGGAATTTTTTAAGGCTTTAGAAAAAGCAACTGACACAATGAAAAAGGAAAGGTTGGTCCTTGTTGGGGATCTAAATAGCAGAGCAGGAAATGATTGTGAGACATAAAAAATATTTTCGGAAAATTTGGAGAAAAGAGCAAAGCTAATAATAATGGCAAATATCTGTTGGATTTCTGCACAGGACATGGACTGGTTATTACTAACACCATGTTCCAACATAAAAATGTGCACAAATTCACATGGAGAGAAGAGGCTAGGAATAAGAAAAGTCTCATTGACTATGTTATTGTTGATAGTGATGTTTTCTCCCTGGTGTAGGACACCAGAGTGTACAGAGGATTTGAAATTGGAAGTGATCACTATTTAGTCTTGAGCAGGATAAAATTGAATTTCATACTGAAAAGAATAACATGTAAGAAAGTTTTAAAGCGAATAAAATTTGAGCAGCTCTCATGTGTGAACTGTAGACTAAAATACACAAAGATTATTGAAGAAAAAATGAAAGAGTTTGAGAACAGGAATCAAACATTGGAGATTCAGTGGCAAACTCTGAAGAAAACATTGATTGATTCTGCCAGAGAGGCATGTGGTGAGGTTGTCTGCAAGGATAAAAAAAATTCGGAACTCCCTGGTGGACACAGGAAGTTAAAGAGTCAGTGAAGGAAAAGAAGAAAGCATATCAAAAGTTTCTGTCAAATAATTCAGCTTGTGCACTTAGAGAATATAGAGACAAATGCAAGACTGCTAAACACTGTGTAAAACTAGCTAAACAAAAGTCATGGGAGGACTTTGGCAAGAATACGGAAAATAAATATCAAGAAGGTGGCAAAAATTCTGGAGGTTGTTGAAGAAGCTTAGGAATGGAGGAAAGAGTGCTGTAAAAGGAGTTAGAGATGATAAAGGTGACATGAAAACGGGAGAAAAAGATATCCTTGAAGTATGGAGTAATTACTTTGAAAAACTGCTAAATGAAACAAGCAGTGATGACAACACAGTAATAAAAAACACTGACCAGGCATGTAGTCAGGAATACATATCCATACTTGAAGTAGAAAAAGGCATCAAAGGCTTGAAATGTGGAAAGGCAGCAGGAGTAGATGATATTTGACCAGAAATGCTGAAGTATGGTGGTATAAGTCTTACAGTGGCTGCATTGCATAGTTCAAAAGGCCTGGACAGAGGGATAAATTCCCGATGATTGGAGTAGAGCTCTCATAGTACCCATATATAAAAAAGGGAAATAAAACTGAATGTGAGAATTACAGAGGTATTTTCCTACTGAGTGTTCCTGGCAAGATCTATGCAAGTATACTTGAGAAATGATTGAGAAGAATTGTGGAAGAAAAGCTTGGTGAAGAACAAGTGTATTCAGGCCAAATAGAGGCTGTCAGGATCAGATCTTCACTTTACGACAAATAGTCGAGAAAGCATGGGAATATAACAAAGATCTATATTTAAGTTTTGTCGATTTGGAAAAGGCATATGACAAGGTGCCAAGAGAGAAGCTATTCAATACGCTGCAGTTATATGGTGTCAGTGGGGCATTATATCAAGCAATACTTAGTCTTTATTTGAGTTGTAAGTCAGCAGTTAGAATTGAAGTACAGGAAGATGGTTTAATGTTAAATCTGATGTGAGACAAGGATGTGCATTATCCCGTCTGTTATTTATTATCTATATGGATCACATTATGAAGGAAAGTGGTATTAAACATGATATCAAAATTGGAGATGTTAATGTAGCTCTTTGCTTTATGCAGATGGCAATATCATATTAAAAACGAGGATATTAAGAAAGAACTTGTCTTTGTCAGCATCCAGGAATGCGTTAGCAGAGCTAATCTCAGGTGGTATGGTCACTTGAACAGAATGGGTAAAGAAAGATTAGCATAACAAGTGTTCTCTGCTAGGTTGGCAGCAAAACGATCCAGAAGAAGACCAAGATATAGGTGGATTGATATGGTACAAAGTGCCTTAGAAGATAGCAATATAAGATCTGATAATGTTGGAGTCTTGACAAGTAACAGACTGATTGGAGGAAAATTATGGATAGGAAGTTAGTAAAGATGTATTTTTTTTTTTCATGTAGTACTATCATATCCTCTACACCCCTTGAGGGTACATGGCAGGAATTTGATGATGATGATGATGATGATGGTAAATTAAATAAAGAAATAGACAACAGAATCAGCAAAGCTGGTATGGTGGGAAGTCAATTGAATAAATTCATATAAAATAAGAGAGAAATTAGTTGGAACACTAAATTAGCTGTATACAAGACAGTGTTCAAACCAGTTTTAACTTATGGATCTGAGAGCTGGGTCAGAAGTGAAACACTTGACCAAAGACTAGAGACCGCAGTTATGAGAGTTCTCATTAAGATTGTAGGTGTGAACAGATGGCATCAATGGCAATATCATATTAAAAACATTAAAAACGAGGATATTAGGAAAGAACTTGACATTGTCAGCATCCAGGAATGCATTAGCAGAGCTAATCTCAGATGGTATGGTCACTTAAACAGAATGGGTGAAGAAAGATTAGCAAAACAAGTGTTTTCTGCCAGGTTGGCAGCAAAACGACCCAGAGTAAGACCAAGATATAGGTGGATTGATACGGTACAAAGTGCCTTAGACGATAGAAATATAAGATCTGATAATGTTGGAGTCTTGACAAGTAACAGACTGATTTGGAGGAAAATTGTAGATAGGAAGTTAGTAATGATGTAATTTTTTTCATGTAGTACTATAATATCCTGTACATCCCTTGAGGGTACATGGCAGGAATTTGATGATGATGAATTGTCCATGAACCTTAATGTTTCTAGCTGGTTTATAGACAATAGTTAAAACTTAAAATATGTAATTTTGTTATGGTTTTAAAGGCAAGGCACATTCTCACTAAACCATCTAACATAAAAAAAAACTTGCAAGATATTTTCTATTATGATTTTCTGTAAATTCAAAAATACTGGAGATTAGATCATTCGTTTTTGAGTGTGACAAGCAAGTTGGATTGTGTTGGTCATCACACTTAAAAATGAATGATCTAATCTCCAGTACTTTTGAATATTTTGCAAGATTAAGTATTCAAGTACTTTATTATAATACTATCCAGTATATAAAATTTGATTTTTTTTCTTCCATTTCAAAAAGGTGAACAAGAAAATGAGGAAAACGAAAATGAAGAGGATAGGGAGGAAGATATGACCTTATCAGATGATGATGAATCAGATGATGATGATGATGTTTTATTTTCTCTCAACACGTTTTAATGCTGGAGAGGAAAATTAAATGCATATTTATATAGGTGCCTGTACAGACTGTGATGGCTATCAGTGTTTAAACTGATCAAGTACATAAAAACCTGACCACAATGTATATACATTATATAAATATATGTATTATATATATATACACACACACACACATTCACACATATGAAAGTATATATATATATATGTGTGTGTATATGTAATAAGTCTGTAGATTACATAGTGCTACGTTTTTAAACAGGATGTGTATTTTATTGAAAGACAATTTTGTTACCCTTATTGCTGCATGCCATCATGCAGTGCTGTGGGAATATTTGTCCCAGTAATATGTATGGAATTTTACAGTTCCTGTCCATTGCTGCATCAGATTTCTTTTGACAGATTAAATATGTCTGTATGCTAAACCAGTTTTGTAATTTATATTTTATTGAGTTCAGCCATTTTTAATTACATCAATTTTTAATAAAATAAGAATTTTAAGTTAAGGAGGATAAATCCCTTATTATTTTAAAGCCGGATACGAAACTCGGAGATCGAAATCTAAGAATTTCATGCCGAAGAATTATCGGCGAGTCCAAGCGTAAGTCAACACCTGGGTAGTACAACACCAGGACCACTCGGAGCGAAGGTGGAGCAAGATCCATCACTATCCTTAATATTTTCTCATAATGTAAAACGCAGCTCCTAGGAGATGTATTACTGATTTACATTATGAGGAGAGGTCACTACCCAGACCGGTTTTGACCTTTATTGAGGTCTCATCGGTGAGTAGGTAGACCTGCAATACCAAGGTTTAAGTGAACCGAACTTACATATACCCCTACTAACGAATTACCAGTGCTGGGTGTACCCATATGTTATTATTACTACGATAAAGAACCAAGAGGCTATTTTTCTGGCAGTGTAAATTAAATTAAGGGGATAATAAATCCCTCATTATTTTAAATCAAGATCACTTGATTCAAGCAAGATCACTATCCTTAAGGATAGTGATCTTGCTCCACCTTTGCTCCGATTTGCCCTGTTGTACTATCCAGGAGTACAACACGTGTTGACTTACGCTTGGACTCGCCGATAGTTCTTTGGCATGAAACTCTTAGATTTCAATCTCTAAGTTTCCTGTCCTGCTTTAAAATAATGAGGGATTTATTATCCCCTTAACTTAATTTACGCTGCCGGAAAAATAGCCTCTTGGCTCTTTATCTTAAAATAAGACTTTTGCTAGAAAGCATTAGCTAAGGTTTATTCCTCTTTCATTGTTATTTGGGTAAAGAAATACCTCGGAACAATAAAGTGCACTCATATAAAAACATGCACATGATTTTTAGCAGTTTTATTAATTAAGCACTGTAAAATATTTTCAGTGCTTAATTAATAAGCACTGAAAATATACAGGTTTATTGTAAATACAGTAATCCCTCAATTATCCAACTACAGCAACAGAGCACTTTGCTAGTTAGATAATTAAAGACTGAAGGTACAATTACATGGTGCTGTACTAATAATCATTTGATACACTTATAGTTCATCCATTTAAAGGTTGGATCATTGAGAGGTCACTGTATGTGTGTTATATTTTTATTTTGAGTTGTCTACTCTCATTGATTTCTCATTTGAAAGAAAGAAGAAACTGTGAAAAGGAATGGTGCTGCTTCCTATAAACATCAGTGTAAAGGACACTGAAATGGAATAAATGTCACAAATTACGAATATACACATTTAACCAAAAAAAAAATAGAGAGAATGTCCTGTTTTTGATATCTGCACGCACATGCACACACACACTGGAATCTGTATAGCAAAGGTCTTGCATGTCCAGTGCCATATGTTACATACAGCTTATATAAATTGCTGCCTAAACAAACAGATATTTTTCAAGAAAATGGGCTTAAAGTTGGTATGTCACTAAAAAAAAAAAAGTGCTCTAGATGGTTATTGTTGAGAAATCACAACTAGAAGAATATTTTGGACTAGAATAAGATCCTCAGAAAATAGGAGCATGAAATAAATAAAAATATAGGCTGTATCCCTGCTGATAATGACATTCTGTGTTCCTGTGCAGCTCATAAGATTTCACAATTGTTATCAATTAGGTACAATTTCCATATACTGTATGTGGATCTAGCAGAAAAGTGTATCTATTAATGTTTTTGAGTGGAGTTTTCTGTGCTTAACAATATTTTGAAAGATTGCATATAATTATTTTCTCCCAGACATAAAGCACTCCATATACTTTGGAATTGGATGTTGTCAGGAGGTGGAAAAATCTCTAATCAGAGCAGAGAATGATCCACCCCCCCCCCAAAAAAAAAACTACAGTGTAATTTTTGGAATGACTGAATTTGATGCTTATTAGAATATAAATAACTGAGTCTTTCTGTAGTCACTAGAAACAGTTCCCTTTGGCACTGTTTCTAGTGACTACAGAAAGACTCAGTTATTTATGAAATCATCCAAATTTAAATTCCATCTAGGAAGCAAAGAATGTTTATAAGGGCCTTTTAGTTGTTGGTGCATTAGTATGTCTCATAATCCTACTTCAAAACAAACAAAGTGGCCAGAAAAAAATACATTTATTGGCACATTTTAGAGAAGCACTAAGAACTAAATTGCTCTTGTCTTTACCAGAAATTAAGTTTATAAAAAATCAAGTTATTTGATTGTAGTAAGCCATTAGATCTAATATATTAAAAAAACGAGTATTTTTTATATATTAGATATAAATGAATATGAAAATGAAGGAAGGCAATGGGAGGGGAATTTTATTCTTTAAAGAATGAGATTTGTTTAATCATTTCATGTGCATTATATAATGTTAGCATGCACTTCCTTGCCAATGATTATGAATAATTTGAATTTTTCAGCATAAAATATGGATATCAGTAATTAATGTGTTCTCCAGACAAGCTAATACTCTGATATCAGAGTAATACACTCCAGATAAACTTCACATGGTACAGGGATTATCTTTAAAGGAAAAACAAAGAGGGGGGGGGGTTCTATATAACTATTAAAGCAAATAAGTGTACAGAGTCCATCAAAAAATGTATATACGCTTCAGCAAAAGAAAAACCTGTATAAAAATTGTGATACTAAATTTATACAGACATCAAGGGATGAATACAAGTTACCTTTGACTTCTACAATTACACGAGGTGCTCAAAGTGGTTACCATTAGTGTCCTGACACTTATTATTATGGTGAACTACTGCTTGGGCAATGTTGGCCAAAGTGTCCAGTGTAGCCGGTTTCCTACGATAAACTACATCCTTTAGAGTTCCTCCATAGGTAGAAGTCCAAGGGTGTTAAATCAGGAGGAACGTGGGGAGGGAACTCAACTGGACCTCTTCATCCTGTCCATTGTCCCTGCAAACACTCATCAAGATAAGTTCTCATGTTTTGGTGGTAGTGTGGTGGTGTGCCATCTTGTTGGAAGAGAAATTGATCGTTCCCATAAAGTGTGTGAATGGCAAGTAAAATGAATGTGCGTATCATGTCTAGGTACACTTGACCAGTAACAGTACCTTCAAAGAAGAATGGTCCTATTAAACCACTAGATGGCAATCCACACCAGACATTGAGCCCATAAATTGACTGCCTTGTCCACATGAATGCCTGGATTTTCTTGAACCCAGTAAACACAATTATGCCAATTCGTTGTTCTTCCATTAAGCTTAAATGTGCTTCATCAGACCAAACCATCTTCCTCACAAACTCTTCATCTACCATGTGTTGAAACCACTCACAGTACTGCAGTCTTCAATCAGGATCATCATCATCATTCATTTCATGTAATAATCTTGGGATGTAAACTTTCCATTTAGCTGCTTTAAGAATGCGCCATATGCTTGCACTGCTAACTCCTGTCTCACGTGCACATTGTGTGGTAGACTTCTTTGGTGATCGTGTAAACTGCTTCAACTCCATAACCTAGGAAGCAGGATTTGTTGCTGTGCAAGGCCTCCCGGATCTTCCCTTCTGCACATCACACATGGTACCATGGATCTCAAGCTTATCATGAATATGTGCAATTGTCAGGCATGTTGGAGGTTGTGTTGCAAACTCACACCTCCATTGTTGTTGAACTTCAACAACATTCTCAGATTTGAAATACAATTTTTAAATGGTCTTGTGTTCCTCGAACAATTGTGCCTGGGCCATTTTGTTTGACTATCCTGCTGGTCAAATCATGTGTTGATGCTAGTATTCATGTGAGTAACGACATCTTTTGAGAGAACATCATACTACACATTCCTACCATAATTCAATCCGACTTCAAAAAAAAGTCCATAGATGACATCTGTTAAAGTATATAAAGTTGACGGACTCTGTATTTGTAAGCATAGTGAAATTTCAGGATAAGATATATACTGAATGAAAGCACATACTAGAACATATTGGGAGAGAAAAAACAAAAACGGAAGCTAAATTAAGGGGAGTGATGTTCTTCTGGACCTTTGAAAGGACTAATTAATGAATACCTAATGAATTACTAAAGAATTGATTTGAAATATCATTCGAAGCTGGAGATGTGAAAGGATGCCATTTGACCTGATTAGGTATTTTATGCCAAATCTTCTTTGTTTGTAAGGTGTGATATAAGACATCTAATGAGATCGGAAATCTCAATTTAATGCTTTCATGGAGAATAACTTTTTGTGTATAAAATAAGATATATCAAGGTAAGAATAGATATAGCCATTGGCAAGCAAAGCCATAAAAATGCATATTATTTATCGTATATAATAAATGAATAACCAAATGCTTGATACCTGTTTATTTACAAAGGATAAAAATTTTATATTTCTAATCATGCAATGCCAACCACTATATAAGATTCTTCTGTTTTTTTGTATTGATTAATTTTCCAGTAAAAATCACTGTTTTTGAGCTGTATTAATTGCAAACTTGCATAAACCTGCTTTGAAATTTATATATTTACATCTGGAATTGGTGAGATTTTCTCCCTTATCTACATTTTTAACTTATTGCACAGTTCCACAACACAGTTGGTAGTTGCAGATCTCTTTTGCTGGAAATGCATATATTTAAATCTTACCTGGGATGCATGAACTATTTTAAAAACTGTTCACCTGAAGGTGGATTAACCAGTTATGAAGTCCAGGTTTTTTGATTCTGGAAACTTGGATTTTTCTTCTCTTATAAAACAGAGAAATCATTCAGTTAACACATATATTACCTGGCTGGTTTATCTAATTGGACATAGCAAAGTATGAAGAAATCATTAACCCATCCTATGAAAACCATAAATTGGCTTTAAAAATTTTTTTTTTTTTAAATCGGGTTTATTTTCCATAACAGACCATTGGACACATGTACATAAAGGACAACAAATTAGGTTTCTTGCACCTAACCGAACACATGTTAAGTATATTTTATTAATATATAAATTAATAAATTGTAACCGCATTAACTTATGTGTATGCAGTTAGTAGCATCTATATACTTCTTAATGTTAGGTAGTATGGTTGCCTGTTACAGTCCAATAATTTGTCTTCAGATTAATCTAATTAATCCTACAATAGCACAGTAAATCATATTATTTATTATTAATTTCTGTAATCAGTTGTTCCAGTTATTTTAAAAAAAAATGGTCAGCTGTGCCATTGTTTTTATTATCTCTATAAAGACGTTTTCATTTTAATATTTATCTCTGTAAAGAGATTGTTTTTTACACCGTGTTTATTAATTACACAAGGGTTCAATTCCGATTAGTACAATGACTTTTCACTCTATTTCTTTTAGAATTTGGAAAATCATGACTCAAGACCAAGTAAAAAAATATATACATTTACCCTCAATGGGTGTACAGGATATGATAGTACTACATGAAAAATTTACATCATTACTAACTTCCTATCTACAATTTTCCTCCAAATCAGTCTGTTACTTGTCAAGACTCCAAAATTATCAGATCTTATATTTCTATCGTCTAAGGCACTTTGTACTGTATCAATCCACCTATATCTTGGTTTTCCTGCCAACATGGCAGAGAACACTTGCTTTGCTAATCTTTCCTTGCCCATTCTGTTTAAGTGACTAAACCACCTGAGATTAGCTCTGCTAACGCATTCCTGAATGCTGACAATGTCTAGTTCTTTCCTAATATCCTCGTTTTTAATATGATATTGCCATTGATGCCATCTGTTCATGCCTCTAATCTTTCTGAGGACTCTCATATCTGCAGTCTCTAGTCTTTGGTCAAGTGTTTTACTTCTGACCCAGCTCTCAGATCCATAAGTTAAAACTGGTTTGAACACTGTCTTGTATACAGCTGATTAAATTTAGCAAATTAAATATGGAAATAGATGTTGTCTATTTCCATATTTAATTTACCATCTTCACTAAAAATCGTGCCTAAGTAGCTGAAATGTTTTACTTGTTCTATAATTCTCCATTCACAATGCAGTTGATATTTTCAATGTTTCTGCCTATTTTCATTGTCTTTGTCTTTCTAATGCTGACCTTCATACCATATCTATTACAACAGTTATTCAATTTAGTCAAGTGATCTTGTAGCGGATTTATTTAGAAGTATAACATCGTCCGCATAAAGCACTGTTAATATATATTTCAACTGTCAAGTTTACTTAAAATCTTCCTAATACAAAATTCTCTGATCTGCGTTCTTAAACTTCCATTCTCTCCCTGCTTGTTTTTTCTCATTCCCTGGATATACCGAATGCTCTCTCTATTAGCTGTCAATTACCCATCAATCTCCTTGGTAGGCATGTGCATTCTATATAAATGGCAAGCGAGAAGTTACGTATAATGGCTAACACATTGTCTTCATTAGCATAAACAGAATGTCTTTACAAAACACAACAAATATCTCAACACTTAACAATTTTAAATTACAATAAAAAAAAAAAATGAAAGTAAGACAACTATTCAGAATCTAATAAGTACATCAATTTCGAATGGTTTACATTTAATTTTTACAATAATATATCAATAATGGGCACATCGTAGATGCTAATGTACATGTTACAAAACCAAAACAAATGATATATTAGAATAGAGAAACAAGTGTAAAGAGTAATCATAATTTACAATTATGATTACTCTTTACACTTGTATTTGAGTAATATATGATTACTCAAATAATCATAATTGTAAATTATGATTATCTTCACAATACCTATTATGTCTGTTATCTGCATAAGTTATCTGACTGGTTTGTTTGAGAAAAAAAATCTTGCAATTCTAATATGAGACTGGCTAATTCACCTCAGTTAAAAAAAAAAAAAAAAAAAGCGTTTATAAATGTTCCTTGTGTCCTAGGTGAGATTCAGCCCCCAAATCTATCTAATCAAAGCACATTGCAACTACTAGCTAAGCTGTAGTAACTTAGACATATGCCATAATGATGCTGAGAATAACATGAAAAGATAAGAATATATAGAAAAAAATGAAAGGAAGAGGATTAGCAAATCAGATGGATGGAAAAGATTATCTTATTTTTGTGATCTTGGTGTACTAATTAGAAAAGATTCACTATTTGTGTTCTAGTTTTTTGCAGCAAGACAGAGTTGCTAGCCTTAAATAGAAGATTTTTTCTTCCAAGAAACTGCAAATTATTTTGCTGCAAAACAAAAATTTGTCTAGAAAAACACCAACAGAGAGAGAGAATAACATAGAAAACTGATGGCAATCTACACAGCAAGCACTGCCATTAAATAAGAATCAAGATTATCCCATTATTGGATAATCTTGACTCTTATTGGATCCCAGAGATCCAATCTGTAGGGCAACTGGGATAATCTTGACTCTTAAATTATATATTTAGTTTAATCCTTTATCCAAGTGTAAGCAAACAAAGTTTGTGCCTGAAGTATCTTCAGGACTGGGGCAACTCATGGCAAAGGAGGACTAAGTTCTCATCACTTTACTTAGTATCCTATAATGCAAAGCACATCTCCTTGTAGACATATACTGCTATGCATTATGGGAAGGGTCACTACCCAGACCAGTTTCAACCAGTGGCGTAGCTAGGATGGGACGGTCCGCCCCGGGCGGCACTTTGAACCTTCTTGAACTTTTGCAGTTAATTCTAAAATACAGTCTCGAGAACTCAGTTCCAAATATTGTAATACTACTGCGAATTTTCCTCACAATTGCAGTAAGTGTTGCTAGTTGTGAGAGGAGTTTTTCTAAATAAAATTTGTCATCAACGATTTTTCTAACAGAAAAGCAAGAAAAATAACATTTTAGAATGTTGAAATTAAAGTTTTACTTCAAAAATAAACATAGTGTTTTAATTTATTTCCCTATACATCGTTTTGACTTTTTGTAGTATTTTTGGTGTGTATTGAGAGGGGCAGCAACAGCTCTAGCTATGCCATGGGTTTCAACCTTTATTGAGGTCTCTTCACTTCACACTATACTGTTTCAAAATGACTGCCACTTTTCTCTCCTTGTATCTCAACCTTGCACAGACTTAATTCCCCTAATATCATCAGCAGCATCCCCCCCACCCCTCTTGCTTTTCCTGTCTTCATGAAAAACATCCCTTCATTTCTGTCCCCATGAAGATGTCATTCTCATCCAACCATGTTTCATTTATTCCATTTTTGGGCACGAAAACTCAATCAGTAATACAATTTCATCTCCCTTATTTCTGATACTCCTGGCATTTGTAAATAAATATAACAATTCAATTCTTGTTCTATAACCAGTCCTACTCATGCTGTCCCCCCTCCCATCTGTGACTTCTCTTCACCTGTTCCTGTCTGCTCATCTTCTTCCCCACATACTCCCTAGACCCAATCCCCCATGTATCCTGGCCATTCCATTCCTATACTGACCATCTACATGCATTCATTACCACTTTCAGAATCCTAGTCCTCACCGATTTCTCTAATACCTTAACAGCAATCCCAGGCACACAGATTGACATGTAATTTGTTGCCTTAATCTTGTCCCCCCCCCCTCCTCCCGGTATGAAGTGGAACAATTTTTCTCAACCTTCTCTTCCTTTGGTACTTGTCCTGTTGCAAGACTCATATTAAATAGTTGTGCCAAAGGTGCCACTAATTCCATAGAGCATTCCCTCAAGACACTTGGCAATCTGCATCTGTATATGTAATCTTTGAAAAATATCATATTAATCCTAAAATATGGTTATGTTATGGCAATGATGTTTTTCTCATCTTCCCAGGACTCAAAAAAAAAAAAAAACTAATTCAATAACTTAAATATCTTTAAAAAGCCTGAACCCTTTAAAAACCCTAAAATACATTTTATAACAGAAATTGAAGGAAACAGAACTCTTTCTTTCCTTCCTGGATTGTGCTCATCTAACTCACTGAACAAAAGATTAGCTTTTTCAGTATAAAAGGAAAAAGTCATGCTGAGAGATATTCACATTTTTCTTTTTCTCATTATCACCCTTGCTCAGAAGTAGGATGTCATAGAGATTACTGCTGACATGCATATAAAAAATTACTACAGCCTGAAAACTATTAATAACATATAACAATATTCTAAATAACATATATTCTTAAAAAAAAAAATACATCAGAAATGTCAGATAAAATAAATCTAATCTTTAAACAACAAATTACAAGATAACCACAGTGATTAACTTTAATGAAATGAAAGTACAGATATTTCGTACTGAAAATAACAGTGCGTAGAAACAAGCAAATCAAAGAAACAGGAATACAAGGTACATCAACAATCGGTTAACCAATTAAAAAGGGTTGTCACATACTAGAAATAAATATATTAATAAAAACTATTTTTGATGGTTACATAAAATGAGAATCTCTCAAACTTCTGGGGGGGAGAGAGACAACCATTCCGATTCAGATTTGGCCAATGTAAAAGAGCTTTGCAAATTTCTTTGAAAAGGCATTCATATTTGAAACTGCTTCTATGGAGAAGATGAGCTTCATCCTTCCAGATACTGTGTTGTGCCAGACCAGACTTTTGAGGTTTCATGTATTCAATATAAAAACTGATGTTTATTAATTCTTTTTTTCAACAAAACGGCCTGTCTGCCAAAGTATGTCAGATTACATTCCAAAAGTATCTGATAAATGCAACTAATGATAGAGGTTACAGTTTATCTTTTATAGATGGCAACAGATATAAAATCTCCATTATGCTTAGGTCCTCCAAACAACTTTATTCACCTCTCTAGAAACAAGGCATTTATGAACGGCCACATTCACTGCAACCAGGTGCATATAAAATTTTCTGCATACTTATACAGGCATAGTAGATATTTGGGAGAAATTCCAAAAGAACATATTATCATCATCGTATGTTCACTGGACATCCACAGATGCCGTATGGTCACTCTGATGCTCGGAGTGACTATACAGCATCTGCGGATGTTCAGGTGATGTGCCACGCCTCGCTATGGTCCTGTTGTATGCTTTTCTGGAGGCTTAAACTCTCTGAAGATCAGTCAGTCCACACACACACACCATCTCATTGACAGTCTATCCCTTCCTCTTTTTCCAGAAACTTTACCTTCTATTACTGTTCTGAGAAGTCCTCCTTTCATCCTTTCAATGTGCTTAAAATATTTTAACTTTCTTCTGTCAATATCCTTGAGGAGCCTTAAAGTTCTACTGATCTTTTCTAAGACTATTCATTTGTATGCCGTTCAGTATATCCTCAACAGCCTTCTGTAACACCACATCTCAAAAGCAGCTATTCTTATCTGATTTCTTTAGGTTTCAAGTCTCACATCCATAAGTCACTGTTGGAAAAACAACATGCATCCAAAATCCTCAACTTTGTTTCCATGGAGATAGATCCATCCTTTCAGATTTTAGACAAGTCTCTGGCTGTTGTTTTAGCCATTCCTAATCTTCTTCTGATGTCTTCTGAACAGCAATTCTTCACATTAATAATGGATCCCAGGTACTCAAACTTGCTGACTTCCTCAATTCTTTCTCCATTAAATTACACTTGTTTCTCAAGGACTTCCCTGTTTGTATTTCCTTTGAGAACCATAATCTTTGTCTTGCTAGGATTGAGTTGAAGTCCTCTGTTATTACTAGTCTTGTTAACTTTATCAAGAATTTCTCCTGGTTCTTTCTTGTCATTACTGAGGAGTATGGTATCATCAGCATACCTTAGATTACTGATCAATCTACCACCTGTCCTAATTCCTGTCTTAGCTTATCCAATCTTCATGCATGATGTCCTCTGCATATATACTAAACAAGTGAGGAGTAAGTAAACATCCTTACCTAACTCCTTTTCCCACCCGAAGTCAATCCAACACCTGTTCTTACCATGGCTTCTTGCTCCCTGTACAAGTTGGCTATCAACCCTGATAGTGTGTTGAGGAAAACCCATTCTTTTCATTACTTCCCACAGTTCACATTCTCAACACAGTCAAAATAATCATATCATTGGGGACACATAAATCAGGCCTGGCTTATCATACCACTGAGGAAAAGCATTAAGTAATTTGGGAATTAACAAAAATGCCATATATTGAGTTTAATAGCTGTATTCAGAAATTTAAAAAAGCCTCCAAAATGTCATGATGTCCAGTACAGCACAATAAAAATTAAGACACTATCCTAAACCAGCTGCTGTCAGCATGCTAAAAGACTTAAATATAACAGAAGCAGGTTATGGCAGTTATACAGCACAGGTTAACAGTGAAGAATGAGTATGATGTTGCAACATAATTTGCTGTATTAGTTTCTTTAATTCTGTTAATATGAAACTAATAGAACAAATCTTGTTGCAATGTCATGAATTTTTAATACAGAAATTTAATTCATGTTTTCAAAGTGATATTTTGTTCCTGATGAAGTATGCAAGAAACAGTGGTGCACCCAGAGAGGGAGGGGGGGACCAGGGTCCCCTGGTCCCCTCCAAAGAAAAAAGGAAAAAACACTGGAAAATTTTCTAAAAATCTTTTCCTAATTGAAATTCATTTTTTTTAATTAATGTTGTATCGTGTTTTCTATGTCTATACTACTTATGAATTAGCGATCATCACAGATGCTCAGTCATAGGTCGTATGCGAGGCATAGTGTGTATTCTCAAATCGACTCGAGCACCCCCCAAGATTAAATCCTGAGTGCGCTACTGGCAAGAAATGTAGGTGAATGAATTAATACTTATGTGGTTATATTGGATTCATTACTATAGAAAGCATTCTGCTTATACAATGTAAATAATTTTAAAAGGTTTATATAAAATTTGAACTTGAAAAGGACTATACTGTAATTCTTGAAATAAGATTCTTCTATTTTTGAAAGAAAAGATGGGGTATAAAATCATTTTATGAATCGTTGCCACTTACTTACCATGCATTTCTGTCCAAGGTGCCTGAATACTGGCATTAATGTCCACAGCTGTGTTGTCAAAAGATCTGAGGAGTAGTAGCACGAATTGCATACAACCAAATCATTTGTATGTGTGAAAGTTATGATGATAAAAAAAGTTTTGTTATAATTTTTTTTGTGCAAAAACTAAATAAATTTATATGTGATGTTACAAAAGAGTAAGTATATTAAAATTTTATATATTACTTATGGATCATTCCAAGTGAAATCATCAGGTGACAAAGTTCCATAATCTTTGATTTGATGAAAGCAAGTTATTTGGTTGCCCTGTTATTTGCATGGCAGATTTTTTTTTTTTTTTTTTGGCATTCTGCTAATTATGGTAGCCATTTTTATTTGGAAGATTTGCAGAATTTACAAATTTCAGAGAGTTTTTTTAAATTATATTTCACTTGTCATCCTATTAATTATAGCAGCCATTCCATGATAAAGTACTAAGTATTTTGTTGGAAGTTTTTTTTCCACTTTGTTAGACTACAGACTATAATAAATTTAGTTTAAGACTTTATGCAAGTGTAAGCAAACAAAGTTTGCACCTGAAATATCTTCAGGACTGAGGCAACTTGTGGTAAAGGTGGACCTTCCCTTAATGCATAGTATTATACATGTCTGCAAGGAGATGTGTTTTGCATTATGGGAGAGACTAAGACAAGTAGTGATGAGAGCTTCATCCACCTTTACCACAAGTTGTCTCAGTCCTGAAGATACTTCAGGTGCAAACTTTGTTTGCTTACACTTGAATAAAGGATTAAACTAAATTTATTTATACTAAGTATATTTAAATTTGGTCTCTGATATTTTCAGTTGCCCTTTTTTTTATGCCAAGGTTTAAAATTTTGTACTTTTCATCAAATGAAGTAGCCTTTGAGAATTTCTCCTTTAATTCAAGAAAATCTGACTGAAGACAAAGAGGAGTTGGGTTTTCTTCATCGTGATCACTAGAATTTTCAGGAAAATAGAACGTAGTTTCTGATTTTCCTTTTCTTTAGTGTTACACGGTGATCAGCATTCATTTCAGTAAAATTATGGACCATGTTAGGAATAATTACTTTAATTTCCCAACATTTTGACCTTCATATTAAGTTCATCAACTGGAGTATATATATATAGAGAGAGAGAGAGTATATATATACACACACACACAAAGACAAGCTACAAGTATATTACATTTCATACAGTATGCTAAAGTGAAAATAATTTGATCAACCATTATTCTACTGCAGTGTTTCTCAAAGTGTGGTAAGCGTACCGGGGGGGGGTTACGTGAAAGTCTTCAGCGGGGGGTATGTGGCAGTTTTCAGCTATGCATCATTAATGCATGGAATCATTATATTTCTCAACAAATAATGCAATTAGAGACAACTGGGATAAAAACTGCACTAGCTAATGAATCACATCTCCCCTCCAACAGAAACTGCTGTATAGACACGAGCAAAACGATATGTTGTCGGTACAACATATGGTTTTGCTTGACACCACCCCCATCGTAAACATGTTAAAACCAAAAAATATATAGTGACTATATTTCAGATATTATGGAATTCGGTTGAAGAGAATTAGCATTTCAACTCAACTGTTGAAATGCTAATTTGTCTTTGGTTTGCACGATCTTTTGTTAATACCGCGCCAATCATATGCACTTCTTCATAGCTGCTCTACGTATCTCAAGTCTTGTAAATTACTGGTAATTTTTGCTTGAAATAATGGGAAAGAAGATGAAACTATTTGGGTAGATGACTTTGAAGATGCACACAAGGAAACTGTTCTCGATGCCAAAAGTAGCGAATAGGAATAGTAGAAAAACATTTTCAGTTTTTTTCTGAAAATCCCCGCATACATCTTGCACCATGATTTTTTAGCTTGGGAAAAAAGCACGAGTTATATTCGAGTAAATAATGTAATTTTTTTAGCTTTCAAATTCTTAAGTATGGATCATTGGTTAAAGACTGGATTTATAAAACGCACAAAAGAGAGCAATATAATAGATACAAGTAGCTGTAAGCCACAAGAAAACGTTGATATTGTACTGTATCTGGATCAGATGAAATTGATAAGGGTGTGTCGTCTGACATCTCTAGAGAACTAACTAGGAAGAGGATGAAAAACTCTTCGTAAGTATGGTATGAATTACTTGAAATGTGGATTTTCATGGACAGGAAATGAAGAGGAACCTATTCCAAATTTTGTTCTATTAAAAATAAATCATATTTTTTGTTTACATGAACATATAAATTCAAACAAAATAGACATTTACAATGAAATATACTTTATTTATTTATTATTTGATAAGGGGGTACTTGGTAATAATGAAAATTTAAGAAGGGGTATGCGGATATCTGAAGTTTGAGAAACACTGTTCTGCTGGCCTGACCTCTAGTGAAAAAAAAAAAACTACACCAAAGCTATATTCTATTTACAACATCATCAGAGAACAAATTCATATAGATAGTTTTAATACAGCAATACAGGGTGGCCTAATCCATAATTTAACATGAGTGTTGTTCATGGCCCCCACAAGGGTAGGGCTGACAGGGCCCATCTTGTTGGGTCGGCCAGTTAAGTGAGACTAACAAAAGACAAAAAGAAACTATAAAATAAGAATGAATATGTGCTGAGAGGCACTACTAGATTTTGCAATCGTTTCCAATCCATTATCCATCTTTTCAGACTTATGGTTACGCTTCTGAACTTCCCATTTGAAAGGATTCACTTTAGTTTTCGTTTGCCCATCTCGCTTTCTATGCACACCGTCGTTTCAATGCCGATGCTGCCCCAATGATACCAGCATACTACCTTACTGGTGCATATATTACGGATGCTGAGAGACTTTTATTTTATTCATAAAAGAAAAAGCTTAATTTGATGGTTTTAGTTGGCTAAGTTGATCTCAAGAAACTGAAAATTTTCTACAAGAAGAATTTGTCTTATTTGAATTAAAATTTTGTTAAGTAAAAGAAAATATAAAACTTTTTTAGTTATGATTTTTTTTATATGAAACAAACTTCATTTTTTTTCCAGATCATACAAATTTGAGATATTAAAAATATTTAAATAAATTGCTCTCAAGCAAGCAAAGACGTTCTAGTTAAAATAAATACCCAATGTCTGATTCAAAGTACAAACATAAGTCCAGAGCTCAGAAGAGGAAACTTGTCTTATTTGAATTAAAATTTTTCTAGTTAGTGAGTAAAAGAAAATATAAAGCTTTTTTTAGTTATGATTTTTTTTTGTATGAAACAAACTTAATTTTTTTTTCCAGATTATACAAATTTGAGATATTAAAAATATTTAAATAAATTGCTCTCAAGCAAGCAAAGATGTTCTAGTTAAAATAAATAAAATCCCAATGTCTGATTCAAAGTACAAACAAGTCCAGAGTACAAGTCCAGAGCTCAGAAGAGGAAACTTAAATCCAAGAGAGAGAATCGAGAGCATCACGAGGTCGTCAATTCATGACCAAATTTTTAAAATCTGAAAATGAAAAGGACATAGTTCCCAGTACTGATCATAGTGAAGGTGGTGATAATGTTTGTGACACTGAAATCCAAACAGAATATCAGTGTCAAATCGAAACTCATAAAGCAGTCAAAAATCAAGCAACTGTTACATGTGAACCTCTTGCTATGGAAGAAAAGGCCGCAAGTGAAAAACCTGCAGGAGGAGTGACTATGGAAGAATATGATACAGTTGATGCTTCAGTTGTAGGCCCTGTTGAAAAATCTGATATAAAATATGATGACCCTAGTGTTTGGCTTAGAGTAATCTCAAACAACATGCAGCAAGAGACAGTATGAACTATCAGCCTTCAAGAATTCCAAAAGTTTTATAAGGAATTGCCAAGAGATCTTAATGGTATGAAATTTCAAGATTTTTTGCTCTATACGAAACATGAAAGAACAAGAGAGAACATTTTCCAAGAGAATAGTTAACACTGTGTGTATCGAAAGAAAATCTTTGTCTACCATGTCATATTTTTTGCGACTCTAATAACAAAAAGTTAAGCAGTTTAGTCCAAGAAGGATTTTTGCCTAGAAATAAGCATTGGAAAAAGTTGTATGGTATGTTGCCTCTTCACGAAAATAGTGCCGAACACAGAAAACAATATCTGGCTTGGAAATCCCTTTTGCAGTCATTGAGAAGACATGGAATCGATAAAGACGATAAAGACTAGATGTAATGTTATTTTTATCATCCAGAGGTTTAGCATTTTAAGGAGAGAACATGAAGATGTTTATGATGGGAATTTCTTAGGTATATTAAATATAGCCAAGAACGACTTAATCCCCTAGCAATTTTGTGCATCGAAAATGATTTGGCTAAGCTTTTGTGTTATCATTTAAACTAATTGATCATAAACCCTGTAGAGCAATGAGTTGAGTGACAGGTAGGGGGACTGCCAAAAATCCTGGCCTGGGGGTCCCGCTTCAGGATGTGGGGGCCCTGGTGTTGTTATACAAGAGTTAAGATCCTAGATTACTTACAGTCCTAATTATAATTAACTCTTAGACCAAAAGGTTATGTGGGTAGAATATATGCCTTCCATATTCTTGGAATTTTTATACTACCATTATTGTTAAGAATAGGGTGGTTGATAAGAATTTCATTAAATTTACACTCATACTATGTTTTGGTGTGATATAAACAACATGTCCTTTCCGATCAGTTCTATGTAGAGTATTCAGGGCATGATCAGAAAGGCCAGATTTAACATAGTTGTTAAATTTAAGGTGCTGTTTATGTTCATTTTTTCTGATAGGAATTATGTGTCCTGTTTCACCTATATAGGACAAATTACAGGTGCAATAAATGCGGTATACTCCAGGGTGGGCCAGCGGAGGAAGTGGATGCATGGATAAGTTGAATAAGTTTTTTAATTTTGCAGGAGGTTTAAAGGTGGCATTAAGGTTGTACTTCTGTAGTATTCTGTTTATTTTATCTGATAGCCCTTTAATGCATGGAATGGCTACAGTTTTATTGTATAATTTAGTTTATTTTTATTTTTAAGTGGAGTCTTGTGAAGTCTTGTTAGTGGTTTCACTGCAGCCATTTTTCAGGAAGGTATTGCTAATAACTTTTAATTCATGTTTAAGTGCTTGTTCACCGGAGCAAATCTTCAGTGCTCTGTTTATGTGTTAATGACACCTTGTGTTGGGTGGTTGTAAGAATTTGTGCATATATTAGCCAGTATGTGTAGGCTTACGGTAAACAATTGATTTCCTTGTTTCTGATTTTCTTTTGAAATATAAATATATATATATGATATTTTTATCCCTTAGGTGATTTTTAGCCCTTATATTTTTTCAACTTTTTGCTCTACATATGTTCTTTCAGAGAAAGGTAGTTTCTGTAAGTAAAAGGGAGATGGATCCTCGGCAGCACACTTTGGTTCAAATACTGTTGTGACATGTCTCTTCTTCATCTTCTAATTCGACAGGTTTAATTAAATTTTAAAAACATCAGGTATATACTTAACTGTCTAAACATTAGGAGATGTTTAGGCAGTTAAGTTTGGCAAGTGCAAGAAGAATGATTGTTATGGGAGATTTTAACTACAGTAATATAAATTGCAGAGAGGAAGATGCATGTAGCAATAGGGGAATGGAATTTCTAGAATTCTTGAGGGACAAATGTCTTAGGCAACATGTAACAGAGGGAACAAGAGGTTCAAGAGTTTTGAATTTGGTTATAGCATCAGAAGAGTTGATAATAACTGAGATGACATCTCTCCCACCAGTTGGAGAGAGTGACCACATGGTTTTGACTAGGAAAATGAACAGACATGCAGGAGTATCAAAGAGATGGGAACTTATGTGGAATTATAAAGCAGGTGATTATAATAGTCTTAGATGTCAATTTCGGGAAGTTTCATGGAGGGAGGAATTGGAAGGCCGGGATATCATTAGTGCGTGGGAAATTGTGAAAGAATATTTGTTAGCAGCAATGGTAGGTTGTATACCACAAGTGAAGAAGAGGACACAATTTGGAGTAAAGTGGATGACAAACAATATTAAACAGGAATTGCATACGAAAAAGAGGCTATGGAAGAGATATAAGGAGACAGGTGAAGAGAAGATGCATCAAGAATATAAGACACAGGCCAGAAGAGTGACTAGTGTGGTAAGGAAAGTGAAACTGGAATATGAGAGAAGATTGGCCCTAAGATCCAAAGAAAATCCTAAGGAATTTTTTAGCTATGTGGCCAGTAGGAGGAGAAATGACTGTGGAAGAATGATATTGTGGGATAAAAATGGGAATAGCATGACTGATGCAGAGGACATAGTGGAATTGTTCAATGAACACTTTATTGGAGTATTTCATTCTAGAGGAGTCAGTTTTAATGCTAGAGGTCATTTTTAAGTGTCAGTTTTAAGGCTGGTTCGAGGTTTAGAAGTACAGGAGGAGAGTGTGTTTCAGATACTGGGTACTCTGGATGTCAGTAAAGCTTTGGGACTGGATGGTATTTCACCACAAGTTTTGAGAGAATGTGCTAGGGAACTGACAGTGCCTTTAACCTGGCTTTTCAATGAAAGTCTGGCTGCGGGAAAGGTGCCCAGGGAATGGAAGGAAGGTAAGATAGTGCCATTGCATAAGGGTGATAACAGACTGGAAGTGTCTAATTATAGGCCAGTCTGTGTGTCATCAGTAGTAGTTAAGATCTTGCAGAAAGTAGTGAGGGACCATATACAGCATTGGGCAGATGAGGGTAATGTTATCTGTGAGAGTCAACATGGATTTGTGAAAGGGTGCTCTTGTTTTAGCAATATGCTAGCCTTTTATAATAAAGTTACAAGAACATTAGATGAGGGAAAGGCATATACTGCAATTTTCTTAGACTTAGCGAAGGCATTTGACAGGGTGCCACATGATAAGCTGATATTTAAGTTGCAGCACATGGGTCTGGATGTCAGATTGGTCAACTGGATTCAGGATTGGCTGTCTGATAGGTATCAGAGAGTTGTGTATGGTGGAGCAGTTTCAAGGAGGCAGAGGGTTACAAGTGGGGTCCCACAGTGCTCAGTACTAGGACCTATATTGTTTAACCTTTATATTAATGACATTGCCAGTGGATTGCAAGGGGATATTCGGTTGTTTGCAGATGATGTGAAGCTGGGAAGGATTATTAGTAATAGTGCAGATGTGGTAGCCCTGCAAGAGGATTTGAATAAGCTAGATAGATGGGCAAATGAATGGGGGTGTCAGTTTAATGCAGCAAAATGTTAGGTCTTGAGGTTTGGGAAACATCGATGGGATGCTGCATCCTCTCTGGGAGGAGTTATACTGGAGAAAGTAGGGGAGACAAGAGATCTGGGGTTGATGATTGATAGAAACCTGAAATTTAGGGGACATATTGCAAAGGTGGTGAAGGTAACACAGAGGATTGCTGCAATTATGAGAAGGACACTGACCTGCAGAGATAAAAGGATTATCATTCTGTTGTATAAGTCTCTGATCAGACCACACTTAGACTATTGTTCTCAGATTTGGTCCCCAGGATTTGAAGGGGATAAATTAACTGTGGGAAGGATACAAAGACAGATGACAAAGATGGTTTCAGGACTGTACAAGGATAGTTATGAGGATCGGCTGAGGGAATGTGGACTGCAGAGTTTGGTGGATAGGAGGAGAGGTGATATGATTGAGACTTTTAAACTGTTGAGAGGTGGTTACAGGGTTGACACTGGGGAGTTCTTTCACTTGGTTGAACAGTGGGAAGGAGTGATGACAGGAGGCCATCCCTGGAAGTTACAAAAGGAAACTGTGAGCAAGACGGTGAGGAGTGGTTTCTTTGCGTGGAGGGTGGTTGAACCGTGGAATGCATTGTCTGATGGAGTGGTGAGAGCGAGAACGGTCAATGAGGTTAAGGAGTGGTATGATAGACTTTGTGTTTCTTAGGGGGGGACCTCCTCTCGATGAGTCTTGACAGACTTTATGTTCTTAGGAAGCACCTCCCACAATGACTCTTTTGACTCCATGGAGGCCTGAATAATAATAATAATACAACCTTACCTGGTGCAAGTTTTAGTCGATCACTTTTGTCACACAGCTCCAAAATGATTTCTCTGAATGACTGAAACAGCAAATTGTGTGTGTGTGTGTGTGTGTGTAGCAAATTGCTCACAAAATTTTGTATTATACAAATGAAAAAAAAAAAAAAAATTCATAGCTCAGTATAAACAAAGCCCCTTGGTTGGAAAGACCTGGGTTTATATCTCATCTATGATGCAAAGAATCTTTACCAAAACTTTTTCAACTCAAGGTAAGTTAACTAGTCTCATACAGAAATAGCAAGTTTTTCCCTCCTAAAAACTCAGGTTTTTCATCCTGCAAAACAGGTAACCCAGAAGAAGAATACACTTAATTTTCAGGTTTCTATGAGGCCAAATTACTTGGCCATGACAGGTAATTTGAGCATAACATAAGAGGGAAGGTGAGACAAATTAAAAATTTTGGCATTTACTTATTATGTACAGATATTCACAATGCTGCAGTACCTGATTAAGTTTTACTAATGCGTTAATGTTATCGCTTATCGCATTCTCATCTATTAATTCAGACTATCTAAAATAAACATGCTTATGATGCACTGGGATCAGAAGTGGAGTAAATGGGATGGCAAATAATAAGTTGAATCCTATTTCATCCCACATCAGTATACTGTTTGATGAATAAGAGACTAGTTATCAAAATACTACAAAAAGTTAAATTGCACATTAAATTAGAGTCCCTCCAATTACAGATTCAACACTTTATGTACCATTACTTAAAGTTTAACTTTTTAAGCATTCATTCATTCATTCATTCTCTCTCTCTCTCTCATTTGCTATTGAGATATCAATAGCAAATGATTAATTTTAAAATTAATCATTTGCTTAATGGTGTGATTAATTTAAAAAATTTTGTGATTAATTTTAAAATCCCCAGTGATTGCGAAAAATTCTGTGGGTCCACTAAATAAAAATAGCCACCATAATTAATAGAATTCCAGGAAAAAGTAAAAAAAAAATCCTTTTTACATCTGAAGGATAGCGTATCCAGCTTTCATCAAAATATAAAATTATGCAGCTTCTTTAAATTTAATTTGTAGCTTGATGATTTTACATTGGGATATTGAAATAAAATTTGCACTGAAAAAATCCAAAATAGTTTTGATTTCAGAACCTCTATCAAGAGTTGACCATATTGTGCTAGGCATTTTATTGAAATGTGAGGAAGATGGTAAAGAATTTTTGCAATGGGAAAAAAATAATAAAATTAGTACTTAAAAAAAAAAAAAAAAAGAAAAGAAAAGAAGCAGTATTACTTAATTTAGTAAACACAACCAAGATAAACGTAGCTTTATTCTCTTCAAAATAAATAATCAAAAAATACTACAGTTATGTGCCACTTTTTTTTATTTAAATGTCACCTGTTTCCTTAAATAATGATAACTTGGGTGTCTCTTTTTTTTGAGAAAAACAAAATAGAAAATCATATTGACATTATCATTAAGATCGGTAAATAAACAGAGGTGTACTTAAGAAGTGAATATGTGGAAGCTGTTTTTTATACACCGTTGTGTGTTAATTTCAAAGTAGATGTAAATGCTGAAGACTATGATGAAATAATGATGAGGGTTATCATTCCGTTGTATAAGTCTCTGATCAGACCACACTTGGACTATTGTTTTCAGATTTGGTCTCCAGGATTTGAAGGGGATAAATTAACTGTGGAAAGGATACAAAGACGGATTACAAAGATGGTTTCAGGACTGTAGACTTTGAGACTTTTAAACTGTTGAGAGGTGGTTACAGGGTTGACACTGGGGAGTTCTTTCGCTTGGTTGAACAGCAGGAAGGAGTGATGACAAGAGACCATCCCTGGAAGTTACGAAAGGAAACTGTGAGCAAAAGGGTGAGGAGTGGTTTCTTTGCGTGGAGGGTGGTTGAACCGTGGAATGCATTGCCTGATGGAGTGGTAAGAGCGAGAACGGTCAATGAGTTTAAGGAGTGGTATGATAGACTTTGTGTTTCTTAGGGGGGGGGGGGATCTCCCCTCGATGAGTCTTGACAGACTTTATGTTCTTAGGAAGGACCTCCCACGATGAGTCTTTTGACTCCATGGAGGCCTGAATAATAATAATAATAATAAACGTCTGTCATAAAATGTAGTCTATGCTTTTCTCAAAATTTCTGTACCTTTCTTCAAATTATAAGGTATTACACAATTATCTAATGCTAATATTTTAGATGTTTCAGTAGTATACCTGTCAACTCCTAACTAATGATCCATTTCTCCAGCTATGCTAGTATATCAAAGATGTCCAGTTGTTTATAAGGTTGAAGGTCACATCATTGCCACTCAATTTTTATTTATTATCCTTAAAAAATTATTGTTTTGCAGTATATGCATCTTACTGCATGTCTCCAGTCAACTGATTAGCATATTTCGATGAGACAAAATTCAGTACTTTATAATTTTATATTCATTGTATATAGTTATTATAATTTAAATGTATATTAAAATGAAATGAAAAGTGTATTTAACTAATGAAGGATAAATACTGAAAAATATGAATTTTAAATAATAAAAAGACTCATAACTGGAAGTAGACTTTTACATGATCTGTAAGGAGTGCAAAAACTGATAGACTTCTGAACTTGGTGTCTACTCCTCGCCCTTATGAGGGATGGGGGTATCTTTCTTTTACTGTGTATCTGCTGAGAAGCTGAATGATAGGTTGGTAATTTGGGTAATCTTAACAGACTAAAAGTTATTCTACATTGACTGAAACTACACATACATTATAACAATGCAACATAACCAAATATCATGTGAGCTGAACATCATCCAATTATGCAGATCCCTAAGTTTTTGAATATGAAGTGAATTTGGACAAAAGGACTTATATATGACTGATGGACTACATTTAAATTGTTTTGGAGTTAGATGTTTGGAGGAAGTGTTTTTTTTTTGGTGAGAGTTTGGAAGTGCTAAACCAGGGAAACTAAAGATATTGGGAGAGGGAGGGGGGATGTAAACAAACCTGCCCATCCCTATGATAAACAAGCTTGTGTACAGAAATGCTTCTATATATGAATCTGCAATGATTCAGTGCTGTGTGAAATATTTAGTTTTTCTTTATGTGTCTCCCTCCCAAGTATAATACATTAGTACGGTGTATAAGTAAAACGTTTTTATATTTATATTTCCTTCTTTCTTTTTTATTTTTTCTGTTTTAAGTTTCTCAAAGAGGCATTGGCAGAGTTTTTTAATTCATCATTTTTAATTTTTTTAAATTCAGGTATAATCAAGGTTCGCTGGATTATATTTATGCACAAAAAAAAAACAGAGGCAGCTTCTTTATATGATGGGCTTTCTGGACCAGACACTGGTCTTTTTACAATCTTTCTAGTTGATTTTTGCTATATCCAGTTTTATCCATAAGGCATAGTGACACTGCAACTATCCAGGTCCTCAGGATTCTGCAATGTGAAGGATGGTAGTGCTCTGAGAACTTAAGTGGGCTAAATAAAATTTTAAATATGAATATTATTTCTGGAAATTCTTCAGTGTTACTCCTCTAAATCGATATTAATATTTATGGCTATTTTGCCTAGTTTCTTAAGGAGTATACCCTCATTGGCTTTTTTTTTTTTTTTTTTAATTTATTTAGAGCATTAATGATATTTTAAGGACATAGATAAACGAGAATATGGAAGGAACAATTTTCAGTTTTAAACATACCTTTGTAGGATGCTCGAATTTTGGTAACAGTAACGACCTGCTTGATGACAACGTAATTTTGAAACAAATACGCAAATACGTCATCAAGCAGGTGACAGGTTTTTATTTGTAACGAAATGACCGAATATTAACGTGCTATCTAAACTTGCAATGTTAACGTTACCTGTAAACTTATTTGCTTATAAAATTGTATAATACTCCATATTCAAATGTTATTTAATTAATTTCCATTAACAGCGTCTTGATGGTTTCGTTTTTGCTTTAAAACTGCTGGCCTTGCTGACCGAGTGAATAACTTCTCTACTTTGTTACAAGCAGCGAGTTTTAATCTTACAGCAGCATGGATGTTATGTGAAATTCTTTTAAAAGGTAGGAAGTATTTTCATCCCCAAATACAAGACTGCTACTTTGTTTATTGCAGGTCAGAAGGGATATGAAACACTCCATCTTTGGCCACTAGCATAGAGTAGAAAACTGGTTTATCTAATCCCTATTTCACATGTAGTATAGATTGTTCCCAAATATAATATCGATTTGTTATATATTTTTAACCTTTCGTGAATCAGACTGCAAATCAAAATTGCCATTATAGAGATTGTTGGTTCTTTCCTAATCATAAACTGTTTCCAAGATTAATGCATTTCCTTCCTATATGATTTCAGTAAATAAATAAATAAAATAATGTACACATAAAGTTTGCCTTAAATTTTTGTTTCCGCAATTTCAATATTAATACATAAATTATATACGAAACAGGCTGTTGAAAATTTTAAGTGGGGGTGCTGCATATACAAAATAAAATAAAAAAATAAATAAATTATTTTTTTCCTAATCAGTAACCAATTTATTAATAAATAAATTTACATATTAAAAAATTGCTTTATTAAAAATATTTCACCCTCACCACATACAATACTCGACTTATATAAGTGTATTAAAAAAAAAAACCTAAGCATTCTGGTTAGGCATGGGAAGAGTAGTTAGAAGTTTGTATAAGAAAACTATTAATCCATCTTTTTTCCCCTTTCTAAACACACACATAAATCATTGACCATCGATGATGACATGTTTATATCTACCATATAATTATTATTGTGCTGCGTTTAATAATTATGTACTACTATATTCGATTCCCTTCGTGAGGAAAGCAATCTTTATTACTAATTATATGAAGAGCCAAAGGCTTCAATTCGGCGACATAACTTGTTTAAGTTAAGAGATATTACATCCCATATTGTTTCTTAGCCGAATAAGAAACTCAAAGGGTTTCATGCCGAATATAGAAACTATATATAAAGTTCGGCGATTCCGCCGAACTTTAAGTTTCCGCCTTAAACAAGTTATGTCGCCGAATTGAAGCCTTTGGCTCTTCATATAATTAGTAATTTATTAGGACACCTCTTGGCAATACTCATAGAAGGGATGTAAGTTCTGTTTGCTACAAACTTGTTATTATTACCTAGGTCTACCTAATCACTGATAAAGGTTGAAACCGGTCTGGGTAGTGACCTTCTCTCATAATGTAGAACAGTAATACAACTCCTAGGAGCTAAGTTCACATTATGGGTAAATATCAAGAATAGTGATCGAAGCTTGCTCCACCTTTGACATGAATTGCCTCAGCTTGCACTACCTAAAGGGTCAGTTGCTGCAGTATCCAGGTATTTGCTTATGCTTGGAATCGCCGAACTTTATATATATAGTTTCTATATTCGGCATGAAACTCTTTGAGTTTCTTATCTCCTGCCTAAGAAACAATATGGGATGTAATATCCCTTAACTTAAACAGGAATCTTTATATTATTATTATTATCACAACTCTCTTGGAGTCAAAGACTCATCGAGAGAGAGAGAGAGAGGTTTTATACCATTAACAGTTACATAAATTATATACGAAACAGTGGTGGCCGATGAAAATTTTAAGCGGGAGTGCTGCATATACAAAATTTAAAAAAAAAAAAATTAAATTAATTATTTTTTCCTAATCAGTAACCAATTTATTAATAAATAAATTTACATATTAAAAAATTGCTTTATTAAAAATATTTCACCCTCACCACAAACAAAACACCAATAATAAAAGTTTCGTATCTCAGAAATAACGTGATTAAGCATACAATACACTGCCCAACCAAGCTGTGGCAGAATGACCTTGTAACGTCTATCACAAGCGCAATCGGCGAGTCTGGCTGCATTTCGCCAAACGCAATAATTCTGACACTGGGTTAGATCGCAGTGTTTTTGTTTCGTGTAACGATAATTGAATATATATATATAATTTTTTCGTATTTTCAAGTGACATTCGTCATAATTCAGCCTTGTATCTATAATAAATAAATAATTATGTTATTTTAACAGAATAAAATAAGATTTGCAAAAAATATTTCACCCTCACCACGAACACGCAACAATAATAAAAGTTACGTATCTCACAGAAATAACGCTCAAGCGTACACTGCTCGTTTGAGCAGTGTCGGAATGACCTGTAACGTGCAATCACAAGCGCAAACGAATATCAGCGAGACTGGCTGCAATTGGTCGAAAGTGATAATATCAACACTGCGTTAGATCGCAGTGTATTCGTTTCGTAATCTAAAGCGTTAATCGAACAATTCCAATTATTAACTATTCACTGTCGAAACATAAGCTGTAACCTTTAACATGTTGTATTACATTTATATAATGTAAGTATTGTTATTATTTATTAACACAAAATTAAAATTTTTCATTTTTTCCTTGGAGGTGTCGCAGTGCTTATGTACGGGCCGCCACTGATGCGAAATATACATTATATTATATTACATTACATTACAATGTGAAATAAATATACATATATTACAAAAAGTCCCGAGACTTACTGAAAATCTCTCCTGCCTGTAGCATGTCTATACTGATCATTCACAACATACCCAGGCAATGCATTCTACTTTCCCACCATTCTCCAAATAAAATAAATACTTCTTACCCTCTTATTCACCACTTCCTTACGCAATTTCCAGGGTTAAAAATTTCAAAAAATTGAAATTTTTTCTCTTATCCATCCAGTAAATACTTCTAAAGAGCGTCAATGTCTCATATCACACCCTTAGCCTTCTATTAGCCAAACCCTGCAGATTACATGACTTCAGTCTATCTTTATAGCTAACATTCCACAGCTGACAAAAATGAAATCATGTTTGGCAACCTCCTTTGCACCCTCTCCAAAGTATCTGCATCCCCCTCTAAACCCCACAGTGACCAGATTTGTGCACAATAATCCAGATGTGGCCTGATCAGGGTCACATCTGGATAAAATGGCAGTGATACAGTGGTATCATTGCCATTTTATCTCTACTGATCAATGTTCGACTTAATATTGCAGCAGTTGTCTGAGTTGTCTTAATCACCTTTGCAACATGCCCCTTAAATTTAAAATTTCGATCCACCATAACTCCAATATCCCGTACTTCCACATACAGAGTATGCAGTATCCCATCTACAGTTCCTAAACTGGTATCCATATTCATCTGCCCACATTTTCAGCTTATTCAGATCCTCCTGAAGAGCCACTATATCAATACTTCTCAGTAACCTTCCCCAGCTTCATGTCATCCACAAACAACTGAATATCTCCTTCAATTTCAGTGACAATATCATATCATTGATATAAAGGTTGAAAAGTTCCACAGAGCTCTGTGGAACTCCACTAGTAACTTTTTCCCCCAATACGGCCCCTCTATACACAACCCTTTGATATCTATTAGACAACCAATTGTCAATCGACTCCACTCACTTTAATATCCAAACCCATACGTTGCAGCTTGAATACCAGTTTATGATATGGTACCCTACCAAATGCCTTTGCAAAATCTAAAAAAAATTACAGTGTATGCATTTACCTCATCAACTACAAAACCTTAATAACCACAGAGCTAACACAAACTAGTCTATAATTTAATGCCTCCATTCTCCCACTAACTTATGCAGTGGCACTATCTTACTCTCCTTTCACTCTACAGTGACTTTTACCCTCGTGACATCTAGAGCAGTGGTTCTCAACCTTTGTGAGATCGCAACAGTAGATTATTTTTTTTTATAAGACCAGGGCCCGGTTCCCAACAAATTTACTCGTAAATACCTTTCCATTTTTTTTAAGTTCATATATTAAACTAACATAAGTATTAATAATTAATTATGGCATAATCATAAAGAGAGATGAGGTGCTTGGTGAAACATCCGGAAAGATTAGAGAGCAGAAGGTGGGTTGGTGGTGGAATAATAATGTACAAGATGCAGTGATGGTTAAGAGGAAGGCAAAGCAGAAGTGGGACGAGTCAAGAGTGGAAGAGGACAGAGAAAAAGCTAGAAGCCAAAAGAGTTGTTGCACAGGCGAAGGTCATGGCATATCAAGACCTTTATGATCAATTAGAAACGAAGGACAGAGGAACATTTATCGATTTGCAAAATGTAGAAATAAGGCATCAAAGGACATCGTACATGTGAAGCAGATCACAGACTCTGGAGGAAGGGTATTAAGGAGGGATGTGGATATAAGAAACAGATGGAGAATATACTTTGAAGGGCTTTTGAATGAAGAAAATGCAAGGACTCACAGAGAATATGGGGAGACTAATGAGGGGATGGTGCAGAATATTAGTAGAGTGGAAGTGAAGAAGCCATAAAGAGGATGAAGAATGGAAAATCGGTAGGCCCTGACAGGATCCCAGTGGAGGCATGGAAGGCACTAGGGGAAGAGAGAATTGACCTGCTATGGGACCTGTTAAAAGTTTTTCAACAGGAAAATATACCTGAGGAATGGAGGGAAACTAATCTTGTCCCCATCTACAAGAGTAAAGGGGATGCCCAAGAACAAATTACATTGTTCATGTGATGAAGAGGGAGGAAGAGTATGTGGGAAGAAAGGTCATGCAGATGGATGTGCAGGGGAAGAGAAAGCGCGGACGGCTAAAGAAGAGATGGAGGGAGATGGTGGAAGAGGACTTGAGGATGAAGAACTTGGATGTGGCTACAGCCCAGACAGGAGGTTGTGGAGGAGACTCACCACAAACAGCGATCCTACTTAAGTGGGAAAAACTGCAGAAGAAGAAGAAGATAATCATAAAGAGATAGTACACTTATGTATACAGTGTGGCATATTGACAAATATAAAATTACATTTAAATTAGTTCCACGGCCTGATGAAATTACAATATGCTACAAGATTTCATTAGTCCAGTGATTGACAATTTATTGTAGTTTCCTCAGACCAACATCAGTAAATTAATGTGGTGATTTTACAGAAGAATAAAGAATTACAGAAGAATAAAGTTGATATCCCACACGATGAAGATCTAGAGAGGGTTATTGATGGAAGACTGAGGAAGGAGGTCGAGATTGCAAAGGAGCAATTTGGCTTCATGCTTGGTCGATCAACGACAGATGCTATCTTTGGCTTATGACAGATGATGGGAAAGTTTCGAGAGAAGCAATGGGAGCTACATCTGGTTTTTATTAACTGGAGAAAGCTTATGATAGAGTGCCATAGACGTTTGGAGGCGTTTGAGGAAGAAGGTACCGGAGAAATATCTCAGGTTGGTGCAGGATATGTACAGAAATGTGAAGACAAGAGTTCGGACCTTTCTGGGACAGACAGAAAGTTTTCAAGTAACAGTTGGCTTGCATTAAGGGTCAGCATTAAGTCAGTTTCTGTTTAATATTGTGATGGAGGAGGTGAGAGAAGATGCGCCTTGAACAATGTTGTGTGCAGATTCAAGAGAAGTGGCAGCTAAACTGGAAAGATGGAGGAAAGTACTGGAAGAGAGGTATGAGACTGAGCAGAAGTAAGACAAAGTATATGTGTTGCAAAGTGGTCGGCGGTCAGGAGACAGATCTAGAGATGGAAGGAAATATCATCAGGAAGGTGAGGGACTTTAGATACTTAGGTTCAACAGTGGAAGAAGATGGAGGGACCGATAAGGAAGTGGGGAGGCAGGATACAAGCGGGTTGGAGGAACTGGAGAGAGATGACTGGAGTGCTATGCGATAAGAGGATGCCGATCAATCTGAAAGGCAAAATCTATAGGACAGTAGTGAGACCAGCTATGACGTATGCTATGGAAACTGTGGCCCTGAAGAAAAATAACATCAGCAGGATGGAGGTAGCGGAGATGAGAATGCTTAGGAAGATGAGCGGTGTGACCAGAAAGGATCGTCTGAGAAATGATTTTGTAAGGGGAACGGTGAAAGTTACGAACTTAGGAGCGAAGATACAGGAGGCAAGGTTGAGATGGTTTGTTCATGTGATGAAGAGGGAGGAAGGGTATGTGGGAAGAAAGGTCACGCAGATGGATGTGCAGGGGAAGAGAAAGCGCGGACGGCTAAAGAAGAGATGGAGGGAGATGGTGGAAGAGGACTTGAGGATGAAGAACTTGGATGTGGCTACAGCCCAGACAGGAGGTTGTGGAGGAGACTCACCACAAACAGCGATCCTACTTAAGTGGGAAAAACTGCAGAAGAAGAAGAAGAAGATAATCATAAAGAGATAGTACACTTATGTATACAGTGTGGCATATTGACAAATATAAAATTACATTTAAATTAGTTCCACGGCCTGATGAAATTACAATATGCTACAAGATTTCATTAGTCCAGTGATTGACAATTTATTGTAGTTTCCTCAGACCAACATCAGTAAATTAATGTGGTGATTTTCAATTACATATCCCATTTTTTGATCACCAAAAATTTATATTATTCAGTGTAAAATTGATTATTGTATTAATAAATTGATTTTAATGATGTTGGTTTAAAAATAAATGGTAGTGAGGAAAATATTTATGCATTGTAACTCGCCATAGAAGTCAGCTGAGTAGGGGAAGCAACAGAAGGATGTCAACTTGTCGGCGAAACACTTATCACATTTATTAGTACACACGCCAAACATATTATATATGCAAAGTATGTAATTTAATAAATAAAAATGTATGAATCTCTCAATTCTAAACACTAGTTCCAACACTAATTAATATTTCGAATTTATAAACGCAGCACTTTAATACGACAATTATAAGTTATCGAAAAAGTTAGTTTCTTTTATTACAACTGAGTTTTTGAAGGTTTTAGTTAAGCTAGTGAGACTTTTGTTACTGCTTTCTCTTCGTTAGCTTATTAATTCCGGAATGAATTGAAATGATAGCCAAACGGAGACAGTCAGAAAGTTGCAGGCGGTTCCTCTGTTTCGTTTTAAGCAGTCATGGCAGAAAATCAGTTTCACAAAGATATGTGGTGGAAAAACAAAGAAGAAATCTCATTGCTATATCATGTAAATTTGGATATGCATTCATTTTTATCCAGAATTTCGAATTACTCATAGATTTAAAAGTACTTTCCAGTCTTTGTCCGATGATAATTAAGTTGAAGGATTTCGTCATGGGAAAGGGGTGTCTCTTTGTGTTCAACAAACGGGTTTACAATCCACATATTTTGTCTCCGGAGAACCTCACTCTCGGATAATACTTTTCAAACGTCTTCAAGTGGGTTGCAATAATATCTGACACTGAATTCTGTGAAAAGAAATCATCTGCTTCCATAATATGATCTGAGTACGACTGAAACATTTCATTTTTTCTTTCTGCAATCATATTAAGCCAGAGTTTGAGTTTCTTTTTGAATAATTCGAGCTTGTTCCAAGCATTAAATATTGTTATATTTGGACCTTGAAGTTTTAAATTCAACTCGTTTATGTAAGAAAATATGTCGCTGAGATATGCCAGCCTGGCTAACCATTTCTTATCCCAGAAATAATGGGACAAGTCACTTTTCTTATCAATTGGAAACAGCTCAACTTCCTTTCTGAGTTCATATAACCGCTTGAGAACTTTACCGCGGGACAGCCAACGAACTTCCGAATGGAAAAGATTTTAATGATCAGTGCTCATTTCATCGCTCAATGCTTTGAACAGTTTTGCATTTAAAGCACTGTTTTTTTTTTATATATATAATTAATAATTTTAAATAATAATGATAATTTTTTGGAGGCCAGGTTTTGCCTATGAATGTAGCAATGCGTTGAAAATAAGCTATTTGCCCGCGATATCCTTAATTTTAGTGACTAAACTTGAATTTCCACCTGTAAGACAGGTAGTGCCATCAGTACAAACTCCAACGCATTTTTTCCATTCGAGACTTCTCTCTGCAATGAAACCGTTTAAAACTTTGAAAATTTCCCTGCTGATGGTGTGCGCAGGTAATTCAGAAACACCTAAAATATCTTCCTTCGTGTTACTTTTATCATGGACAGTATATCGCACATACGTAAGTAAAATGCTGTTACTCTAAATCTGTAGATTCGTCCAGTTGTAATGCAAACAATTTAGATTTTTTTAATTTTTTCAGTGAGTTGCGTTTCTGTATATTCTGCTATATCAGATATTCGCCTTTCAACTGTATCATTCGACAGTGGGATGTCTTTCATTTTACTTTTCACAGACTGGCCTAATACTTCATTGCAAGCAGCAATCAAAGAAGGCTTAATAAGTTCTTCGCCAATGGAATACTGTTTTTTACATTTAGCTATCTGTAATGATATTAAATGGGAAGTGAAGTGTCAGTGATTGAAGCTTGGGAAATAATTTTCTTTTCTGTTAAAGATACCAAGCAATTTTATAAGCTAAGTTTTTAATCCATTTTCCCAAGTAAGCAAACAGACTAGTAAGTCAAGTTCGCGGCTGCACGTAAAAAACTTTCTACATCTTGCTCTCATCCAGAGATTTTTATTTAATGAGGTCAAAGCACCATATAGCAATTTATTTAGATAAAATATTTATAAACTCTGTATTACTTCATTTTTTAGGTCTGGCTTCCACTGACGAGACCTCGATTAAGGTCGGAACCGGTATGGGTACCATTACCTTAATGCATAGCATCATACATCTCCGCAAGGAAATGTGCTTTGCATTAGGGGAAAATTCTAAGAAAAGTGTTCAGATCTTACTCCACCTTTACAACGAGTTGCCTAGTGTTGTACTACGTGCAGCCGCAAACTTGACTTACTTGCCTGTTTGTTGACTTGGGAAAAAGGATTAAAAACCAAGATTATATAAAATTACTTGGTATCTTTAACATAATATATACCCAAGGTAAAAAACTTTCTACAAATTTTCTTTTCTATTTTAAGTGCATCTCTTTTACGCATAAAACAGTGAAAAGGTTTGTTGACTAGATCGGAATGTTTTGTGTTGAGATGTCGGGTAAGTCGCGATAGCTTCATTTCCCAGAACAGTCGCACAAATAACACATTGGGGTCGTTTCAATAGATCAGTGTAAGGATAATGTATGAAACCAAATGTTAAATAGCTTTCCATGTACTTACGAGTGAATGCAGACTTTTTTTCTTCTGTGTGCTGGTAATTCTTTTGTACATCCTGGAGATCGCTCTGTAGTATTGAGGTGGATGATTCACTATTTGTTGCGTCACAAACACCTTCAATGCGAGATTTCTTATCACCAAAATTAAACAAAGTCCCTTGTCGCTTATTCATATTAAAATTTAAATCTGTAGGCCTGTTACTTTTAAAAAATCACTGCACTACGGTTTCGAAACAAGCACTTACACACTTGCAATGCGAACTTGCGAAGAAACAGTATTCAGTATTACTAGATTTGAGAACCGAATACAGACTTCCTTGATCTTTAATTGGAGCGGAAAATTTTCTTTATACTTCCTTGCTGATTGGTCACTGACATTTGCAACACAGATGTTATTTCGTTCAATTTTGAGAACAGAGAATACGCCGCTCATTATTGTAATCGGCTTGCAGGCAATATTTATGATTGGTCATAAACAGCGGCATTCTCTTTCCCAAATGTTGAAAGATTTCGATGTGTGAAAATTCCCGATCATTCATGAATACTTCCATCTTTAAAAATACGCGGCTTGGTCATTTGCTACACAGATGCTATCTAGGCTTTCGGGGTCTGTGCTTTTCGACACATTCACGAATATTATTCTCCTCAGAATATTTCCACTATAAAATATTTATTCATGAAAAATGCTTAGAAAACTAAAATGACAAATTCCAGCAGAACCTCTCGCGGACCGGTATAATTGATGCCAGGACCTGGCGGTTGAGAAACACTGATCTCCAGTACTTATTATTGTAAATAGATCCACTTCACTTGTAATCCGTCTACCCTCTCTATCCTTTTTGGCATAAGACTCGCATCACCGGAATGAAACAATCTAATAAAATAATCATTAAACAGCTCTAAAATATCATTCACCTTGGTCATTATACCATCTAGCATCAGTCATTCCTTCTTTTGCTAGCCACTCTCGCTTGCATGTGCACTCCCCCAGATCAATACGACATGATCATTTTCACCAAGCGGAGGCAAATATGACATTTCAGTCATCATCGAATCCTCTGACGCTATAATCAAATACAAAACTTGATCCTCACGTTCCCTCCAACACGTTCTGTTCATATGTGCTTTTTCAATTGAAGGTGAATTAAAGTGATCCCTCATACAGGCAAATCGTCCAAAAGAATACACAGTTTACAGACAAAAATACTAGTGGTGGCGGTGGGTGGTAGATGACATCGTGTGTTGATGGGAGTAGTGTCGTTTTGTATAGTTGGAAGATTAAGTAGGGGAGACGACGAGTTGAGTTTAGTAGAGTAGTGCCCTCCCACGATGAGTCCTTGCACTCCTTAGAGATGTCACGTAATAATAATAATAATAATTTTTTTTTTAAATCATAGAATACTGATGTATTATTATTAGTATATACTTCTATTAGTATTCTATTTGCTATAACGCCGAATCAAAAGAATTCAGTAGTAACTGAATTATTTTAATTCGGCATTTTTGAATTGCTTAAATAAGTGTGAGATTTTTAAAACGTTGAGTTTCTTATTTAAAAAATGGAAGTGTTTTTGTTTTTTTTCCGATTTGATGAAGTGACTTCATTCTCGAAAATTCTGAGTTCTGCCTCTTACTTTTTCCTCAGTCCCTAATTCTCGACCCCACTCCCAAAGAGTTGTTACTTAATTAAGAATGACTCCTTTACACATTAAAATCATGAAGTTTAAAATGTACTCTTTCTTTTAATTTAAACATAATAGTAGTTATTTGTTAAATGAATTTGCGAAAAACTCACATTTACAGCGGTATGATTTAATAATGTGTATCTCTTGACTTGCAACACTCTTCGTTAGAGAAAAGTCGGTCTGTGTGAAAATTTCTGAATACTGACTCATACTGCTCTTGGTTCTAACACCTCATTTACACGCTTCATGAACCTTTTGGCAAGTAATGCTAAATGACGTTAATGACTCACATCTTGGAGCGAATTCATATGCATACTCAATGAGCTCCAGAACAACAAAAAAGTTTATATAAATATTTCTTTATCTCGTAACTCATTCTTAAGTTACGTTACTTATTAAGTATCTCGTGTGTGTGTGTGTGTGTATATATATATATATATATATATATATATATATATATATATATATATATATATATATATATATATATATATATATATATATACACACACACACATACACACGAGATACGAGTCCAAAGACTCCGTGGAGATATCTGTTAGCAACAACAACAATAAAAATATCATACATGTAATAGTACTGGGTAATTAACACAAAATTGAATTTATTTTCACATCATCGATTTCACGTCGATCATTACCGAAATCGACGATCCTTTTCAATGTGGTAGCAAATGCTGACCAACTTACGAATTTAATGATGTAGTCATTAAGACTTCCAGCAGTATGAATGCATGCCTTCAAGTTAAAATAGCTCACCAACAGATGATAGCCTATATAATTTAGGATAAATTACCGGTGCTATCGGGGGGGGGGGGGGGAGTGAAAATACATAATTTTTGATTTTGAAGAAAGTGAGTTTCGAAAATTGGACGAAAAAGCTTATGAGGAGAATACAATACAATACATCGGAGTTGCCTTAGCTTGCTTTTTTTTTCTTTTTTTTTAAGATTTCTCCTTTTTAAGATTTACATAATTTACATACGTTTAAATTAATCAAAGTTTATTTCCAGTTTGTCCAATTTCTGATTTTAACCTCCATTTTTTAATGCTCAAAGTATGTACTTTTTATTTATTATTTGCATTTGTAGACAAACTCATTTTTTTTTTTTTTCAAGATGACAGCTACTTGCTTTAGGAGTGCTCCCATTTTGCATTCTCAACCTGTAGGCCTTAGGTTGAATTCACAAGAATAGTTTTTTGTGCATTTATTACATTTAGCGGATATGTATGCCCCAAATCATCTTGATTGAAGCTTTTCTTCAACGAAAAAATTGCCTCAAAATTTGCAAAAAAATTAAAAACGGGTGAATTTGAAGTAGAAAAAATGAGAATTATTGTGCGACTACCAAATAAAAATGTGAAATTTTTATGAGCGGTACTCTTGATAGCTTTAAATCAGAATTCATCCCATTCGGTTATTTTCATTCTTTCAGCCTAGGCAGTCTTTTTTTGGGGGAAAAATACAATCTTTGTTATACTTTTGTGTATTTAGTATCTCTTTATCAAGACAATTTTTTTTAATGATGAACGGTATACCATATGACAGTTTTAAGGCTTTACACTTGGCATGCGTATGCTTAAAAAGTAGATTAGATAAAAAGCAAATATTGCATTGCAAAAAGCCAGTTTGAATTTTTAAAAAATAAAAAGGTCACTTCTTCTGAGTGTATACGAGTAGTTTTAGAGAATTTTTCCGAAAACTACTTCGGAAACTACTTTTTTGTGATGCAAGACGAAATGCAGTCATTTTACTAAGTAAATGCATAAAGTACACCACATCCGTTTGTGGTGTATTTAAAAGAAAATGATTGTTCAAAATCTAAAATACTTCTGTTTTCATCCTTTTCGGAGAGTTTTGATAAACTATTTGAATAAAAAGAATTCCGATTTGGAAGATTAAAAAAAAAACATAGTTTAATTATAATTTGTAGTTATTTTTATTACCTAACTGAAGAAAAGTGGTTAAAATAGAACACTTTGTACAATCACTTCAAACTGCTGTACGCCTGTTGTCTTGCAAACCATAGAGATATGAAATTCATCGTCTGCTTAGTTAAGTTAACTGTGTATTTTTTTTAAAGAAAAGTATTTTTTTTAATGTTCTATTCTACTTTTACAATAATGCTGGTGATGTTTATAAATTCCCAGCATGTAATTTGCTTACTTCACACCATTCATGAGGTCTCCTAAAAATTATGTTTTGAAAGATTGCCTAAGGCTGAAGAGATGAAAATAAATTAACACAATCTAGAAAGGAACTCAGTTTCCTAAAATATTTTCATAATACACGAGCTGATATACCAGATAATCCCATCGATCTGTTTACTTCAAAAGTCTGTAGTACTCGTGTATATATATATATATATATATATCTAGTTTATCTGTATTTGTGCATCTACTCCTTTCACATTGTTACTTCAATATCTCCACCTAGACAATTCAGTATATAATGTGGCCTCACACCACCACCCTTCGCAAAAAATAGGTCTAATAAAAACCCTGAGGGACAGAGCTGTAATATTTCCAGCACAGAAACACAGAGAAATTAAGAATTGGAATATTTAACACAGATCCTCAAAAAAAATTGTTATGAACCCAAGACTATCAAAAAAATCCTCCACACACCTCCTACAAGTATTCCACAGAAACTAGATTTCAAAAACGCCATCACGCTTCCATATATCAAGAATGTTACAGACAAGATGGCTAAATTACTAAACAAACATAACATCGAAGTAGCCTTTCTGCCGCTGGAAAAAATTTCAAAATTTCTATATCCTCCGAAACCTCCACATCATCCTTTAAAAAAAAACAGGTGTTTATAAAATTTATTGCTCTTGCGGCATTTGCTACATAGGACAGACAGGAAGATCTGGGGAAATACGCATGAACGAACACTAAAATGATGTACAAACAAGAAGAGAATACAAATCAGGTCTAGCCTTTCGTACCACTTCCACCGGCTACAATGTACTCTGGCAGAAAACAAACATGTCTTATATAAAAAAAAACAAAAAAACTGTTACATAGGGAAATTTAAAGAAGCTGCAAACATGCTTAGAATTCCAACACAATGCAATAAAAACCAAGGCAACTACACCAAGTTTAGTCAGCTTTGATATATATAACAGTCATCACAACTCGGTAACAGTCATTAAAACTTTTTCATCATATATATACATATATACCTCAGTCAGACCTCGGACATTATGAAGGTGGTCAACAGAACGTGGCATCATCCAGCATTGTTTAAACTCAGCACTGCTTTGAATCTGCATTCTGATTTTTTAATTTTATGAATAGTCAGACGGCTACAACTGTATAGTATAAACTATTAATTTCTCTTTTTTTTTTGTTGTTTTAACTTTCAATTACCTTTTACCCCTGAAGATGTAAGTCAAACGACTTGCGAAACTTGTCGGGTTTTATTTCTTTATTGTGCTTTTAGCTTATTAAAAAAATGGGGTCCAATTACCGGAATATGCCTTATGAACTTCTAAACCACAGAAACCTCCACTTACAATTCAGTATATATTCGCAAAGCGATCACTCGGTAATTCGAGTATACTTTTGTCTACTTCAGACACCTCCTTACCCTCAACATTCATGAGAATTATATTACCGTAACCATTCTTCCTTTAACTTGCCACATACCGAAAAAACCGTTTCGGATTACCTTTGGCTTGCACAGCTTCTATCCTTCTATCCTTCTGATGCTAAACATGCAGTCTGATATTTATCACGTTATATTCATTAAAAACTTGGGGAAAAGTTCAGTAACCAGAAGGAAAATATAACTTAAGACTGCAGTCAACGGCATAGGCTAAATGACAATGAGAGGAGGAGTGGAGAAGATTAAAATATAATAAATAAATGAAAACGATATCGTGACTGATGTGCATTATATTAGTAATGAATTTATTTGCTTTAAGATCTTTCTTTGCGGAATAACGATGCATAGTTATTGGTAATTTCTCAAAATAAAATAAAAATAGAAAAGAGTGTTACTTTGAAATCGATTCAACATGTCTGACACATCTGCATGTTTACTAAATGGATTTTGTATACTGTTCAGGAAGTATTTACAGTATTTATTTATTTCGAAATTTGTTTAAGAATTGTTCTTATCATCATATAGAATAACTGTTATGTTATTGTTTTCATTGAAGCATTTTTATTGATACAGTTTTCAATGAAATAGTATTTAAGACTTATTTGTTTTATCATCTGCTAGTGAAATCTCTCCGTCATTAAAGGAGAAATACGAAATAATAAAATAATAATAATAATAATAATAATAATAATAATAACCAGAAGTTTGCTGTATACTCATATGAACACAGAAGGCAACCAGTTATCAATTTCTTTAATGATTTCAAACATAGAATACAGAAATATATTTCCGTTGTTCATCGAGTCTTAGTTCACACTTTTCCTGACAATGACAAATAAACCATAAAGCAGGATTAGCATGCATTTGCGGACTTGTTAATCATCGGTCACCTGTTGTGTTATTACACAAAGACGTTTGAAAGATGCAGTCATTGTATAACAAATAAAGAATCGTTATATATCGTTAGTGATCATCACACTTTAGATCTGGATAACGTGTGAAGATTGCAAATGCGAAGCGTTAGTAATATGGTACAATATCAATTGCAATTAATTCTCTTTAGTAGGTTGAACCCTGAATTTCATACACCTTTAAGAAGCCTTTTGGGTTAGATGAAGCTGGTCGTGGTTATATTTTCATTTTCGTCTACCATCTCTATGTAGCGATAGCATGGCAGTGACGGTACAGCCCTTGATGGAATGTACATCCTTTTTTAAAAAGTTCCTATCACCATATAAATCTTCAAAAGAAAAGAGAAAACCATAAACCAAAGTACGGACACTGTCCGTTATAAAGTAAGTAACCGAAGTTGTAATTTGGACACCAAGCGTGGCAATTTCAAACACAAATCATCGTCCATTAATTTGGTATCCGGACGGATGGGAGACTTTCTCTTCCCTGCGGTTGAAACCTGCCAACCGTCTCTGTATACGCGACTCTGCCTGCTGCTGCTACTGCTTCTGTTCCCTTCGATTCCTTGTGCTTCGAAGCGCTCTCTTGTTACACTGTCTCCTTTTGCTGTCTATATATAGATGTAGATGTACGTGACATATGCTCCATTGCGCTGAGTGAAGCTTTGCTTGACATCCCATAGCTACCAATTGGTATAGTTGGAAAACATTCAGGTATGTCTGAAGTATGAAGACTTCTTGCTCTTTAAACCTAGTCCTGCGGAGTGTAATTACAAAGTCATAGGCCGAATGTTTACCGTAAACACCGAAAGTAAAACACTCTAAATTACAATCAACATCACAGTAATACAAATACAGTATTGGTAGCAAAAAAAAAAAAAAAAAAAAAAAATTCAAATCGGACGGCTTACTTTTCTAAAATCTGTTCACTTCAGCAAATGATAATCAGTATCACTACAATGCTTATTACGATAATACTATCCTCGTGACAGCATGGGTTTTGCTGAGAATTCACTCCTTCGGTTTCTGACAATATTATCATCAGAATGAGCAGCTAGAAGCTGCTATGCTGCTGTTTAATTCCTTCAGGACTGCTGGCATTAAGTTAGGACAGTAACAACAGCGCATTGTCAATCTTCTCGAATCTCTCAAAGTTCTGTTTGTGGTCATCGCAACCATCAGAACTATAAATAAGTTTTAGCTAAAGCAAACCAATTTTTCCGGTTTCACTCACTTTCTTTAAATGCCTTACAAGCATCGGTTGCCCTACGAAGCACTTCTTCGGTACTCTCAACTTCTTCTGCTAAAGAGGATGTGACATTTTTATCTCCTTCTCCATATTTATTCGTAGAATTTACCGTTCTATGCAATGATTCTTCAGCGGCTGTCTCATCGATTTCATCCAGACATGTGACAGAAGAATATAATCGAGGATTGCTTGGAAAGTTTGATACCCGAGGCTTATATAAGTGCTTCCTTTCTATCATATCCAGATGGTCCAAATCTTGATACGACATGTCGACTTGGGGATGGTATCGAGATATTTTTAAATATCCTTCATTTACTATCCCATTGCTGGAGCACAATGAAGGGTCTACCAAATGTCCTCGGCGAGGATGCATATCAGTCGTATTAATCTCTCCAAGTTCTTGAGATTTTCTTCTATGAGTTCTGGGAAGAGTTGCTGTTGAATCAATAGTTCTCCATTGATCAACTGAGTATCGTTTATGAAGAGGATTATACAATTCTTGATTACATGACTCCCCAGGGAGTGGCCGAAGAGGATCACGAAATGAAGCAATCTGGCGAGGTAGCATTGAAACGCCTTTAGACAAAGATTTGCGATGAAGCATCCATTTTTCTTCTTTATCAATATCGACAATTCGATTGCTCATTGTTCTGGGTTCTGTGAGATCAAAGGTCGGCTTCTTTCTTCTAGACAGACGAGTATCGTTAAAACGAGAAAAGAAACTTTTCCTCCAAATTCTATCACTAACTGATTCTTCTGAGTCCTCATCCCTTTCTTTAGTTTTTGACTCTTTCTTGTACTCACTTTTATCGCTTTCTCCAAATGATTGAGCCCGGGAGCTTTGGAAAGCATATATTCCTCTTCTTAGTCGTTCTTCATCCAAAGACTTTCGCTGACATTTATCTTTGAGTGTTTTAATTCTTTCTGCTAGTCTATCTATGGCCGCAGTGGTATCGTCCAATTTCTCAGTTCTATCATTGTCATGAAAATTCACTTTATTTTCAATGGTCTCTGATGGTGTCTCATTATTGGTTATAGTTCCATCTTCATTTGTTTCAGGACTCTTTGCATCTTCCTCGATTTCTGTTTTAACATTCTTTTCTAAGTTTGGTTCTACGGATGTTGAATGATGTACAGGATTGAGAGGTTGCTTCTTTAATGCCTCTTCATCTGGAGGCGAAAATCGTTGATTCAGAACATTTCTATATCCCTGTGATTGTAAAGCTTCTAAGAGACTGTCATCCGGTAAGTTTTCAGTTTTTGATAAATACCTTTCTGGCTGTTCCCTTGTGTCTAAAGGGCAATGTGAATAATAAACCGGTCGAGGACTTGATGAAGCAAATGACACTCTTCTCTTTGGTCCAGTAGATTCAAGGTTTCCTGTAGAAGCCACTTTATTCATCCTCCAAGCATCTCTTCCCAGATTTGCCACTTCAGATACATTCAAACTACTTCCTACTGATTTTGAATATCTCGAAGGTTCTTGCAAGCGTAAATAATGAGGTAAATACGATATGCTTTGCTTGCTTCTGTATGATTTTGCTGGTGGTTCAGGGTTATAATTCACGTTCATTTCTGATGTTGTTTTATGCATCGGTCTGTATTTATGTAGATCACCCGAATCCCAAGAATCTTGGTACTCAACGCTATCTTGAGAACTACTGTCATACATTACTGTTTGATTGACGTCTTCTTCTGGGTTTAGGGTTGTTTGGCTAACAGCTCGGTCATACCCAGGAAGATCGCATGGTTTCATAATGCCATATGCGGATGATCTGCGGTAACCTTCTTTTGTAGCATACTGATTATGATGTTTTCTTGGACTTGATTTTGAACTCATCACTCCACCTGCTCCTAATTGTTGGAAATAACTGGTAGATAAGTCTTCATTTCTAGCATATTTATCCTCTCGGTAAGAATTTCTTCTTGAGATTAGAGTAGATGGAGAATAGCTATCTGAGATTCTACTTCTGTGGTAATTATTTGACCTTAGAGTACCATACAAAGATATGTCGGATCCTTCCTCGCCATAGATACCTGAATCCCACTGATAAAGATCAGCAAGACTTCTATGTCTTCCACTTTGGTGATTCAAACCTTTATTCAATGGAAGGTCTTCATAGGAAGGCCATTCTTCCAGGTACTCTGGGGAGATTTGGCTGTATTCATCTGAGAGCTGCCTTACTGGAGAATTTTTATACATTGTCGGATCTCTAACACCACGTTTGTCTTCCCTACTGAGTGAGCGATTTAAGGTCCTCATACTGCTGCAGCGATCAGCATCCTGACTTAGCGATCTCATAAAAGATGACCTTAAAGTTGCGTTCTTAAGAGCCCTTAAGTGAATATCCAAGTCTTCATCAGTGGATTTCAAAAATTGCCACAATCCTTCAGAACCACAAAAAGCAAGGGGAGAATTGTCAAAAAGAAGGTCAAGATCGTCGTCATTATCTGAAGAATCCTTGTCTGTAGAGTGACTGTGCCACATGTCAGCACGATACCAATCCTCTGCTCTTTGACCTCGCGTAGTTTTATTCGCTCGCTTAGTTGGTTCTCGTCCTCTGTGTTTCTGATGACAGTGGTGAGCGGTAGTTTTTTTTTCATCGGACTTCACACAGGACTCTGGCTCTCCTGGCCAGTTATCAAATATTTCATCAGGAATATCGTTAGATCCAGATGAACTCTGGCTGTCTGACTGTTTTAGTGTTGATAAATCATGAAGCGCATTTTTCTCATTATTTATTGCTTCGTTTTTCATAACATCTTGTAACAGAATTTTGTGCTTTCTTTCTGATTTTGTTCTTCCTTTCATGCCCATTAGAGTTTCAGTGTGGTAGATGGCTGTTCCGTCTCTGGTAAATGTAATTTTTCTGCAAGAACGTGATATCGGTGTTGGTCCAGAATATTCGGATAATTCTTTAGCAGTTGAAGAATTATGGGTTGATATTGACTTTTCTTCCGATTCTCCTTCTGGAGAAAGTCTTTTCATGTCTGTCCCATTGTCTTGCTTCCAGCTATTCATATCTGATTCTAAACTTGAGGATAGGCTTCCATTTACAAATCCTTCGTCTGGAAGTTTTGGAAAAGGTTTATCTTTTTTTGTAATTGAAGATATAGAGTCATTCGTTTTCTCACTAGCTTCTTTGTTTATAGTACAATCTTGACTCTCATCTCTCTTAAGCGTTTCTTTGGGTATTTCTAAATCTTTTTGGTCATTCGAGGGAGCTCCATCAGGAGCTAGTTCAGGTGGAGTCCAGTACCCACTTTCGGAATCTAGCGAATTACGTTTGGCAGATTCATCGTTAACAGGAGAGCCGGAGCTAATATCATGCAAATCCACATCTATTTCCTTATCCTCCTCCTTTTGATAATTTTCTCCCAGAAGGTTTAGAGTACCTTCAGAATTTTCTGTCGCATCACTATACATTGTAGATGGAACATCCTTGAAATTTTCTTCTCCTTTTTCTTCCACATCATTGCTAGAATTTAATATTGCAGGAGAAGGACTTTCTGGAGAATCATAATTTCTATTCTCTGTAATACCTTGAGAGGTGACAGTTAGAGATTGGCTTTCTTCTATTTTATTCTCTTCACAATCATCTGTGGTTGGTTCTTCATTCTCTTGGACGTTAGTCGGTACAACCTCAGGAAGTGGTGAAGACGCTTCCTCGAGATCTTTATGCTCAGATGAACTTGAAACTGGTTCTTCAGAGTTGATCGTATTTGTTTGGGATTCACAAGTGTTTGGTCGTTTGGTTCCAGTTATTTCTTTTGTATCCATATCAAGTGTGACATCATTTTCGTCCGTGTTACTATCTTTTTGATATGGCACTTTTGACACCAAACTTTCGTCAAGTGATTGTTGAGTTTTCAGTGAGGAATGCTGTAGTTTTTTAAATACTGGCCTAGCATCTGATTGTCTACGAGGTGGTATTACTGCTTTCTCTTTTTCTATTTTTATTTGAAGTGCTTTTTTCGTGTCTGATACACTTCTAATCGGAATTATAGGAATGGAAACTTTTTTATCGGGAGTTGTTTTAGGCGATTCTGAGGTGGGATTCGATTCTAAAAATTTGGGGATTTGAATTTTTCCTGGACGACGTTTTGGTGGATTTGGTGGCTTCTTTGGTTCTGAAAACATTTCCTCGATAGATGCTTGCCTGGTCCTGCTAAGGGAGCGTCTTTTGTGTTTCACGTGTTTGTTCGGATCTTCTGTTTCTTGAGCTTCACTTTTCTCAACATTGCTTTCTGGTTGCATTAGTTCTTCTTTGACATCAGTGTTTAACGTTTCCGTTTCGGAATAATTTTCCATCTCCTTCAGTTTACCTTTCTGATCGTTCACCAGTTTGTTTTCTTGTTCACTTTCTATTTTCGTAGTTTGATCATTGTTTACAACCGTTGTTTCTACCTTGGAATTTATAACTTTTGATTCGTGCAACTTATTCTTGGACTTATCAAGGTTCATTGAATCACCTATAGCTGAAATATGAACGTTTGAATGATCTGTTGTCTTAGTATGCGATCCGCGTTGATTCCTGACATCCCCTGACGAGGTTTTAGTAGATAACGATGTACTATTTTCATTTAAGGGTTTAGCAGTGGATGCAACTGAAGGTGTTTCGTCAGTGTGTGGTATCTTTATTGGTGCAGAAACATCGGTTATTGCAATGTTGTCTGTAGAGTTCTGAATATCATGACATATAAGAGGTTGAACTGATTTTTCTGGATGGCATACTTCCGGACTGCATAAGTTACATTTATCCGTTACTATAACTTCAGAAATTACTCTATTTTGCAATACATCTTTGGTCCCCAAATTTGGATAATTTTGTCTACCCCTCATTTCAGGTTCTAATGGTTTAGTTTTCTTCTCCATCTTTGGAAAGACTTTTGCGGCAGGTGCAGTGTTAATCGTGCTATCTTTCTTACTGTTTGGAAAATTCCACTCGTCTTTTCTTGTGGATGCTGATGGTTGTGGACTTGTGGGTAGTAATGACGGTTGAGGGCTGGTTGGTATTGATGACGGCTGTGGAGTTGTGGGAATTGATGACGGCTGTGGAGTTGTGGGAATTGATGGCGGTTGTGGACTTGTGGGTACTGATGGCGGTTGTGGACTTGTGGGTACTGATGGTGGTTGTGGACTTGTGGGTACTGATGGCGGTTGTGGACTTGTAGGTATTGATGGCGGTGAACTTTTTACCGAAGGTGGTTGTGGACTTTTTACCGAAGGTAATTGTGGACTTTTTACCGAAGGTAATTGTGGACTTTTTACCGAAGGTGATTGTGGACTTTGTACCGAAGGCGGTTGTGCACTTTTTACCGAAGGCGGTTGTAGACTTTTTACCGAAGACGGTTGTGAACCTTTTACAGAAGGCGGTTGTGAACTTATTACAGATGGCATTTGTGGACTCCTTACCGATGGAGGTTGTGGACTTGTAGTTACAGATGAACTAACAATAGGTGACACAACAGAGTTTACTGTGGATGAGACTTCCGCTAAATGAAGTTTTTCTGGTGCATTCCCTCTAACCACCTTATCAACGGTTGATTTAGGGCATTCAGAAGAAAGTTGTTTCGGTACATTATTTGAAACAGCTGGAACTGTCTCATGGCTAGTCGGTGAAACACATTTTTCTCGACTTTCGGCAATTCTTTTCCCTCGGAATCGTGGAGTACTGCTAACTACGTCAAATATAGGAACCACAAAACATGGCTGAGAAGCTGGAACAAGTGGGGACTCGGTTAAGCTGTTTACCCTACTAGACCTACCAGGTTTTGGTGTATTTTTATCCTCCTCATAAATATCCTCTTTTATATGTGTATTAACTAACTGTGGGTTGTTTATTGATGATAATATCGCATCAGTTTTCTGAATGGTTTTATCCACATTTTTCTTTTCCTGGTTTTGAACTGACGATGGGTTAAATGGGTTCGAAGCGATTTCATGATGGAAACAGGTTTTCTGTACACTTTCCAAATTACCAACTTGTTGACTAGAACCGAGGTGTGTTTTTGATGCGATATTTACACTGATTACTTTACTTTCCTTGAGATTTATGTCTATCTCTCCAATGAGATCATCCATCAGCTTTGTTACTTCGCATATTACTTCAGGCAGAGCCTCTTTTTCTGTTTTCTCCCCTTTTAACTCAATGGCCTGCTTTACAGATGATTCTAGTATTTGGTCCTGCCTACAACCTGAGGCAACAATGCTACTCCTATCATGAGAGAGAGATGATAAGTTATCAATTTTCTGATTCATCTTGCGTTCTTCTTGACTCTCTCTTAGTAGCGGTGTCTTCAAGTCGAATTGTTGCAAAGCAATGCCGTGCGATAAATTATCTTTAGATAAATGAGAGGAAGGAATTGCAGATTTGGAAGGAGACGCACGTAAAGCTTTTGAAGTTTGGGTATAATTTTTCGGTTCACTTTGTGATGCGGTGGACGAAGACGGGGATAATGCCACAAGTAGATCGATACGTACAGGACTGAGGTTAGCCATATCCTCAGCGACCTGAAGAAGGGAATGCTCATATCCTCGATTGACCCATTTATCAGTGCAGACGTCAACTATGGTAGCACGTTTTGCAGAATTCACTGTTAGGAGATGGTTAATGAGCCCAGATGCCTCTGAAAAAAAATTAATGCATCAACTTTAGCAAGTTATTGTTTTGAATAACTACATATAATAATAAAATAACTGCCCAGTATATTACTCTGTTATCATGTAGATGTGTTTATACTCCTGCGAATTAGTTAATTAAATTAAATTATATGATAAATAAATCAAACTACAAATTTGTCAAATAAATAAATATATTTAGTTAACAAAGCAGTTTAAGGAATCTTTGAGACATTTAAGACGTGTAAAGTGAGAAAAATTATATTTCCAATAATATAGCTTAATGTAGATGATCATAAGCTTAGTACATTATCGAATTTATTCCATTTTAACTAACCATAGCATAGAGTTAACTACTAGGGATTTTAACTATTTTAGCGGCTATTGCTTTGTATTTCAGTTTTACACATATGAAAAAAAAAAACATGAAATTCTAAAATTCCAATATATATTTATATTTATGAAATCAATTCCGAATTAATAAAACATACTCTTAGATAATGTTGATGAAAGACTAGTATTATTTAAAATGTAAACGCTTTATTACACCTGCAGTTTTATGCAGAGTCTCATAGCTTAGTATGAGAATGTCGCAACAAGTGTCCTTTGCTTGGAAAAAGCATTTCAGTTTGATTCTAGTCATGACGTGAGGAATTTTTATAAGGGCTATAATCCGCACTGAGAAAGGATTAAAATATTAGTTCATTTTTCCAATATTTCGTCTCAGCCACTGAGATATCGTCAGGGAGTACAATATGAGAGTTATAACACACGCTCAAAGGTAACACAAAACTACGTGAAACACATGGACGAAATGATGGGACGTCCTCTGTGAACATCTGTTGGCGGACTAGGATGTAAAGTGGGATCTCGAAGTCAGTGTTTCCCTATTTTGGAAAGTTTAATGTAGTCATATTTATATTTAAATTAGGCTGATTTCTGAGAGCAGCTGCAGATTCCAAAAATAGTCTTTCTCCTCTAAATTTACTGTGATGAAGCACAGTGGCCTTTTTTTATCAATTGATTCTATGAGCCGTATCTAAAGCGCATGGTCCTCAAAGTCATAACTGCAGATGTATTTTCGTGTTCTTCCATATGGATGTTAGCTGCTCTTCCTGTCTGTCCATGGTAGTCCAACTTGAAAGTAACAGAACACTTTATATAATCCGGGCACAAGAGAGGAGGGAGCTGATCTTTAATAGAGCGTATAAGGTTAGCAAGCTTTCTGTGGGGCATGAAAGCTGTGTAAAAATTATATTTTTTTCTGAAGTGCATCTCACATAGGGGATGATAGCATTACTAAAATATTAAGCATTTGTAACCCAGTGAAACACTTGCACGTGGCTATGCAACGATTTGCAAGATGTTTTTACCATTCTATCTAATGAGAACAATTCGAATTCAGTAATTTCACGACCATCTTTAGTTATTCTCTCTCTCTCTCTCTCTCACACACACACACACACACACACACACACACACACACACACACACACACACACACACACACACACACACACACACACACACACACACACACACACACACACACACACACGCCGGTCGTAATATACATTAAAAGTTAATTTTGGGTATTTAATCTAATCTACTTTCTCTAGATAGTAGATTAGATTAATCTACTATCTAATATACTATCTAATATACTATCTAATCTACTATCTAATATCTAATCTACTATCTAGATTAATCTAGATAGTAGATTAGATTAGATAGTGTACTTCTTGAACAGAATGTCTATTCTTAAAGAGAATAAACCTGCGTTTCAGGAAGGAAACTTCTATATGAAATCAATTAATAGGTTTTCAGCATAACATTTTTTGTAAGTGTTTTTGAGGTCCTTGGGGGATTTCGAACCTTCATTTTTACAACCAAAGGCACCTTCACATCCGCGTGTGCCGAAGCTCTGATTTGAGAGCTTCGGCAAACAGTAGCCCACAGGAAACGAATTAGAGCAGCAAGGAGTTTCACATTTTATTTTCGTTAACGATCTGAATGCGTCCTGGAGAAGGAAGGAAGGACTTCAAAATTTTTTAACCGTTCGGATCTCCTCTCCTCTCCGAAGTTGTTCTTGAAAGCATTTACTTTAACGGTAACAAGAGAACAGAGAAAGAGAGAGAGAGAGAGAGAGAGAGAGAGAGAGAGAGAGAGAGAGAGAGATTCGAAAATACTTCTTGATCATTGAATTAAATATTTTAGAAAATGAGGATACAAAATTTACATTTAGTTTTGAAAGCCCGAACGAAATTTTGTATCGATATCTTATATTTTATTGTGCAAACTATTTTTATGTTCTTTGGCTAAGTATGATAATTATGGGTCTGAATACATGAGATTAAGATAATAAGAGAGACAATATCCTGTCTTAATACATTTCAGTCTTTTATATTGTATAGATGCAAGACACTGACTGAAGAAAGAGTGTCAAAAGTACAAAAGTGAAATGTGGCGGCAGAGTGCATTTGCTTTCCAAACTGGAACAGACGAAAAAAGGGATTCTCAAAAATTATCAAAACACAGAAAATTCAATATTGACAAAATCACTAGAGTGACATTGGTTAGGAAAGCAAATGGATAAACCACTGAAAAGTCTGAATCTCCTAGATGGACTGCATGTGGACAAAAGAATATAAGCAGGGAAGAAACCAACTAAGAAGAACATTGCTTATTGACCGGCAACCTTCATGACGACGAGTGTGCAAAAAAAAAAAAAAAAAAGTATTTGAATCAGATTTCTGATTTAATTCTCATTTAAATGTGGTAGTAATACATTAATTAGTTTGTAGTTACGGTCATTAAAAGGAACTATTGTGTTTACAATCGCGCATTCAGAAAAAGTCTAAATGTCAAGCCTTTTGTTTAGCCCGGGTTAGCTTTTTTTTTCTTTTTCTTTTCTTTCTTTCTATCTTTTTTTTTTTTTTTTTTTTGAGAGGTGAAATTAACACACACACACACACTCGCAAAGAATAGACGCGGGAAAATACATGATTCACGTTCCCTGACACCACACATGTTATAATGTATGTATACTAATCTAAAATCACGGACTGATACGAGAGTGCTCTCTTCAATTTTGCATTCCCATCTTTATTGGATTCTAATTCTTTCAGTGACACGAGGAACTTTTTCTTTATACATGATGAAAACCTTTCATCATGATGAAAGGTTTTTTTTTCATTCCTCAAAACAGGCAATGCAACAGGATGCAACTAAGTTATGTAACAGGATGTCGCCTTAAGTTTTTCTTCCGCGTTAATTGTAAACAACAATCCAACTCAGCTCGCAGTTACGGTTTTAAAATGAAACTATTATTGTATCAGAGACGTTATTTCAGAGTAATTCCCCTCTCTTTACTGACCTGCCTTGGTCTGAAGATGCTACGTACGAAACAAGCACGATCTTCTTTCATTGAGAATTTCTAACTACAACATTCCTTACATTCTTCCTCATTCCTTAATTTTTAACCATCTCCTCCCACTCCACAAAAAAATAATAACCGATTAATTAATTCTGTACCTCTGTACCACCACTGATTGACCTTTCATTTATACTGCGACTTGAAGCAATCCCAACCGGCCTGTCGCAGCCTGGAGTTTGGGGGGAGGAGGTGTATTTATGGCTGTAGATGTGTGTGTGTGTGTGTGTGTGTGTGTGTGTGTGTGTGTGTGTGTGTGTGTGTGTGTGTGTGTGTGTGTGTGTGTGTGTGTGTGTGTGTGTTTACGGGGCCGGTTTGCCTGTTCTAGGGACGAAAAACCCAGCTTCTGGGTAAAAAAAAAAAAAAAAAAAAAAAATCCCTACCCCCGTATGAGACTGGCTAACTCTTAGTCGAAAGAGACCAGATAAAGGTTCTTCATGTCGCAAACAGGAATCGCACCCAGGTCTTTCCTACCGAAGGGCTTTGTTTATACTGACTGAGCTATGCAGACTTTTCGTTTATGAAATTGATACTTTTTTTTTTTCAAATAAAACCAACTGTTTCGGCAGGCTATTCCAAATTAAAATAATTTCACTTCTATAATAATTTTAATTTAGATCCCTATGAGGGATTAAAATTAGAATTAAAAGGTTAGTTTCTAAGTGGCGTTTTAGAAGCAGTTAATAATCTACATTATACACTTTTTAGTGTGTACTAAATATATTTAGTTTACTAAATAAATTCAGTATGTAATAAGTAAGTACTAAATAATTCTTGGAGTATACGCTTGTTTTATGTATTTGTTTTATGTGAATTTTTTTTACCTCCTATATTAAATTCATGATTGATAGCACTTGAACAGTACTTCATGTTACCTAACGGCTTCAGGTTTTGAAGGACATTTCCTCAGTGCCTATCAAACGTATCGTCTTTGTAAACTGAAGATTAGGAATTGAATGCAGAAAATGAAGATGACCTCCCAAAGCAATTTTTTTTAAAAAAATTTCAACAGATATGCAGCTGTTTCAACATGCAAATATTAACAGAGAAATCAAAAACAGTGGTTATTGCAAAAGAACCGGTTAGATGTAAATTAGAACTAAAATGGGAAAATACTGGAAAAATAAAATGAAATAAAAGAACAATCCCCGAAGGCTAATAAAATATCAGGATGTTTAAATTCATTTATATGGGAAAATAAAGATCTAATAAAAGTAAGAATATGTAAATCAGTGATCAGTGTTCGACCAATACTAACATATGCGTAAACAAGAATAGAAGCATCCAAAATACTGTACAACAGATAAATACAACATATGATATGAAAACCTTAAGAAAAATAATTAAAATCACAATGTGACAGAATAAAAAAGAAGGAAAAGATTAAAGAAGGATGAAAATTACAATCCATAAACGAATGGATAAAAAATGATAAGACTGGAATGGAATCAACATGTTCATAGAATAGACCCAAAAAGTATACTTAAACCAGCCACAAAAGACCTGCTGGTAGACCAAAAAGTGATGGACAGACTGCCTGTATTCAAGTGTTTAGACACAACACGCTGAAACTTAAAACACCAAGAAGAAAAAGAAGGAATTGACCAGATCCAATAGATTGTAAACCATAAGATGGTTGTTGGAGTGGTAAGAACTTTTGCCATGAAACTGAAATGATTTCTACTTCGATATTTTCGTGTTAATAGAACAGGTGTTGTTAGAAAAATGTAAAGATGAAGAAGACATTTCATTGTTTAAAATTATCGTTGAGGAGAAACTAAAATTACTGATTATGACTACTGATTGCCAACAGAAGGACTGGAATCGTCATGGAAAAAAATTCATGGGTCTTCGATCTAACACGGGAGTAGTTTTGCTTACACGTCCCATTACCATGGAGGGGATTTGAACCCTATTCTCTTCTAGAAACAAATAACAAGTCGCAAAATTCACTTAGTCAAGTAGGCCATAACTTGTGAAAGCGTTAATCAAAAAATTATAGCTTAGCATACATTAAAGTTGGAAGAGAAGTGACTTTTTTTCGATAGAAACTTTTGACTTCTGCTTACTTAACGTTTTATTGAAGCTATTTTATAGCTCGACTTTTTTATTTTCTGCTTCAGCCCAAAATTCGCTTCTATCATTTAATTTATCTCGCAGAAACTCGTTTTTTTCTCTACAGCAAAACAGAAAAATCAGCCCAAGAACACATGCTTAACAATATTTGAAACAACAACAAAAACTCCAAAACTACTGTGCGATGTTTCGGTTAATCACAACCGAAACAACTAAGACTAAGCTATGAGATCACTATTATGTGTCTATTAATTGTGTGTGTTTTATGGCTAGTTTGCCTGTTTTACGAGATGAAAAAAAAAAATCGAGTTTCTGGAAAGAAATCCTTACTGCTCCCATATGAGACAAGATAATTCACATTCGGTTGCAAAAGTACTTTAAAGAGTCTTCGTGTCCTAGATAGAATTCCAATCCAGATCTTTCAAGCCGTAGGGAAAGCGTAGTGACGCCCTTACGACTTCTCTACGGAATCGCTGGCTGTGTATGACATTGCTTCCTAAAACGAACTGAATAGAACCAAAGAAAGATAAACGATTTCCAGTTGCGTGACTAACAGTAGTGCAGTTAGAGCTTTTTCCGCCCGGGGGCGGACCCTAAGTTTGCCGCCCCTCTCAATACACACCAAAAATACTCCAAAAAGTTAAAATGACGTATAGGGAAATAAATTAAAACACTATGTTTATTTTTGAAGTAAAACTTTAATTTCAACATTCTAAAATGTTATTTTTGTAGCTTTTCTGTTAGCAAAATCGTCGATGACATTGTCGAAGTCTATTTCGTAATAATGTAGGTAATTCTTAATCTATTTTATTTAGAAAAACTCTTCTTACAACTAGCAACACTTACAGCAATTGTGAGGAAAATTCGCAGCAGTATTACAATCTTTGGGAATAAGTTCCGGAGGGGAAAGTGCTTCCCCTCCGCCTCTCCCTAGCTACGCCTCTGGTGACTAATAACACTGGAGACAAACGTTCATGGACTGATGACAAAACACGAAAATGACTTCTTGGAATCAACGCGCAAAGTTCGCTATTATTGTTTGAAGCCAAAAATAAACTATTCAATCAGTGGGGAGCAAAGAAACATTTTTTTTTTCCACCCTAAAATGCAAAAATTGTATCCAGTGTGTTAGCGTGGTAGTGCAAGAACTACCACCGCCTTCTGCCGGAGAAAATCAACAGTCGTTATGAAATGAAAAAAGTGGCGCTGTTATCAAATGAATTATGGCACGGATCATAAATGATGTAACGAGATCTGCTGTAATGTGGTACACATTGCAGAATTCGCTGTTTGGTTTTCGTAAATCATCGATCAGTGAAATATAAGAACAATTGTGTGCATGTTATGTGCTGCCGTATACCGACCGGAAATAGCTTTCTCTAAAAGAAGAAAAGTTATAATCACAATGCGACAGATATTGATAGACGTATGCAGTTTACGTACACCTGCGTGAGAAGTGTTAAAATAGAAAAAGAAAACGACTGTCAGCAATGTGCTTCGTTCAGCAGACAGATCAGCGTTCATTCAGGAGACGGTTGCACTGCGGGAAATGATTCTGAACACACAAATAACTTTTCCCGACATTATGGCGACAGCGATGGCGAAAATGAACGCTTCTCGTTAATTTGTACCCTTTCTTTACGGTCGTATGTTCGACATTTTTTGGGGATTCTTATCGTTTCGTCTTTTTTTTTTTTTTTTAGTTATTAATGTCTTTGTGTGGTTTCTAACTCTTCGGTGAGATTAGTGAACATGATAAGCATAGTAATAATCGGTAGAACACGTAGGCATATTTTACTGTTCATAACAATCTTAAGTGCACTTTAAATTTTCATTAATTTGCTAGAGGGCTCATTTTTTTCCATTTGAACAAAATAATGTTAATAGAAAAGATGGTCCCACAGCAAAACTTCGCAATGCTAATGTGGAAGAAGGATCAGAAAGTCGCATCGAAAGGTTGCAAGGGTCCTGGTGAGACCAACGAAATTTGTTGTAGGAGGACGGAAGGAGAACATCTTATTAGGCCGCTATCTGATCCACATGACCTTTTACAGTGGTAAATGTGCTCAGCAGACAGTGATGCTATTGAGGAGATTTGCCTATGCGATCTAATGCTTTTTTTCTTACTCTTCTCTTCTCGATAAAATAATGTATCACTTAAAATTAAATATAGGAAACGTTATCAGCCGGCGGGTGAAATGTGAGGGGTTCAATCCAGTTAAGAAACTCACAGGAAGAACCCAGAAAGTTGACACTAGGGACTAAATCATGCGATCAACTAGAAGTTCAGGTTAGTAATCGTCAAATACTATATAAAGAACTGCACACTCTTTAATACAGAGTCAAACATCAACCTATGATAAACAACAGTGCAGCTTACAATGGTATAAAAAACATCGTGACTTGTCTGTAGAACGCTGGAGGTCCATGATATGGAGCAAAGAATCGCGCTACATCCTTTTCCAGTCAGATTATATGTGAGTATGCTAGGAAACGCTTTGTGCTGAATGCATCATCCAAACAGTAAAGTTTGGTGCTAGCCTTTTAATGATGTGGAGCTGTTTCTCCCAGTACAGGCTTGGAGCTTTGTGTAATGTCTGAAAGGGTAACCAGTGATGGATTATGCAATACTTCTGGATAATTTAATGCTTTCTATATTGTAACAGTTTTTACGGAATGTACCCATGCCTGTTTCAATCGAAATACTGCAATACCATACCAGAAGTGCCATTGCAATATGATCTTAGAGATAAACGGTGCGGAAAAACTTCACTAGACTTATAATACCATCTCAATTCAATAGACCACTCTTTACGAGGAAATGGAATGTCGGTTGGCGGATCTCCATGCATGGTCTGATGGTCCTGTTAAAGGAAGAATTGTCCAAAATACCCAATTCATTATTACAAAGGTGGAAAGTATGGACTAAAATTATGAGAAAGTGTGAAGATGGCGTAAATGAAGTCCACACGATTTAGTACTATCTCAATACTTATTGGAAAATAGTGTATGCAAGGCTTAATGTGAAAGAAATATTTAATGATTCCTTATTTTACAGATGAGATCCCTTACTTTTTTATAGCCAGGATATCTATAAAAACACCCTGACTATGAAATCGGACACTTTCCCAATGAAAAGAGTTTTTGAGTCCATATATGGAAAATGAGATTCGTCACACTATATTTTTTTTCTGGTATACTGAGTATAGCAACCTTATCTCACTCAAGAGTTGTCGTTATTTTGGAACAAACCATGATGGAAGACAGTAAATCTGAGTAGGAATAAGAACATTTCTGGCTTTGTCAACAAAAATGGCCAGTTCTGTTCAATATCTAGCTTCCTTTGACTAGTTAGAGCTAATGATGTTATGTAATTCAGAGAATTTTTTTTATATTTTTGCATTGTTTGCTTATGTACTGATATATATAGAAACACAGCAATTAATCCTAAGTAATTTTACTATGAATCTTACCTTTCACTTTCGGTTATCACCAGTTGTTATAATAATAAAAAAAAAATCCTCGAAAACTTGAATGTATGAATGAAAAATTTAATCTCGATTACTGCCATCCAAAATATGTCTTATGTGAATTAACTTTGATTCTTATATTAAAGAGAGCATAAGATCTACTGCATTCACTTTTCGTTTCGCTTTCCTTTATAAAAAATAACTCCATATAAAAAATAATTAAAATCTAATTTAGCGAATTTAAGTTTGCTTTTTTATTGTTTAATAAAAGAGCAAACTTAAATTCACTGAATTAGATTTTAATTATTTTGCCTTAACTTGTTTTATCATTTTTCCATTTTGTCTTTTGCTGGTTACCTGAGATTAAAATATAAATATACTAAACACTGTTCCATCTTGAATAACCATTGGGTAATCTACAGGGTGGCCATAAAATAACTTTCCCTCTTTGGAGGGAAAGTTATTTTAGTAGCTAAAACCAATAAACGGAATGAGACCAAATTTTATATTGAGACTTTTGAAGGCATGGAAGATGATTTCCGCGAAAAAAAGACTTCGTACCAAAAGTCGCCGATAGGGGAAATTTTGGCACTGGCGAAGCCGAAAAGAAGGGAATAATCACATTAAAGGCAGATAAAATGGAATAATAACATTTCGACGGTGTAAGCGACAGCCGCGTCACTCATTCCAGCTCAATATGTGGCGCGTTACATTGATAATAAGAATAATAATAATTAAACTAAAAGAACAACTTGCGAGAGACACAGAAATTAATGTAGTGATTGAACTCACAGGAAATAATGTTTTATTCATCAGAATCAGGGTCCCTTGGCCCACATACACGATTTTCAATGTGCTGACCTTTCTTGTGTAGAACAAATTGCATCCGGTGTGTGAAATGCTCTGCAGCTGAGCGTAAGGAGTAGGATTGGATGTTCATAACAGCCCGTTTAATGTTCTCTTTCAAGACATGCAAGATGGGAATGCCACCAACATACACAACGGATTTCAAATACCCCCACAGACAAAAGTCACATGTAGTGATGTCCGGGGATCGAGGCGGCCATGCCGTCAGAAAGAACTGACTGATAACCCGACAGTCCGAATAACTGCCTGAACGTTCGTAATCCATTTTTTAAGTGGAATTGGTAGCGTTGCTGTCATGTACGCACAGCAAAATTTGCATAATCCTTTTTACTTGCGTTTACTGCAAATATTTGACTGCTTTCGGCTCCGCCAGCGCCAAAATTTCCCCATCGGCGACTTTTGGTTCTAAATCTTTTTTTTTCGCGGAAATCCTCTCCATGGGCCTTCAAAAGTCTCAATATTAAATTTGGTCTCATTCCGTTTATTGGTTTTAGCTACGGATGCCTCCAAAAAGGGAAAGTTATTTTGTGGCCACCCTGTACAAGCTTAGGATTATTATTTCTTATAAATTTGACTACAACCTTCGTAACTCAGTTGGCTTCGACAATGTTTTCTGAATGGAAAGACATGGGTTCAAATTCCCTTCTAGGATGGAAAGAACCTTTATCAGGACTTTTCAGTTGAAGGCGAGTTAATCAGACCCAAAAACTTTGTTTTTTCATCCAGCAAAGCAGAAAAACAGCCAGAAGAAGACACGCAGTTGGCAGTCATAATGCAAAACCTTATCAGAGTATTAATTAGGTTTCAAAGTAGCCAAGTTGCTTGGTCATGATGGACCAATAAGCGGAACACACAATGGAGAAAATTGGATCCATTTGAAATTACTCTCTAGAATTCCAGAGAAAATATACCTACCAGATTTTTTCTTGGGCTCATAATAATCTCCTTCTGATATTTGTCTAACTAATCGCTTAAAGTTGCTCCCATCAAATGGCATTGCACCGTAGACTAAGGTATAGATAAGAACTCCTAAACTCCAGCAGTCCACCTGAAATTAAAAAAAAAAAAATAATAATAATTTATTTAATCATCGTATTATATACACTCACTGTTGGCTCCAGGTTATTTTGCACCCTAGGCAAAGTTTACACGTGCTCCCCTTATTTCACAAGTTGGATATTTTTTTAATGAAATTTTAAATATAAAAAATAAAAATTATTTTGGCATTCTTTATTAATAATATACAAAGTAATATACAATACGTATAATATATAAAAATCAAATTTTAATTTTTCTTGCCTTCAATTTTGCAAAATTTTGAAAGTTTTGCGCCCCTTCATGGCTTGCACCCTAGGCAGTTGCCTAGTTTGCCTAAACGGTAACGTCTGCCCTGTATACACTGGATAGTATTTGCAGCAGTTAATTTAGCAAATTTCACCTTTAGCTTACTGTGTGTTCCCATATTCTGATTCTAATTTTTCACTCTCTCTCTCTCTCTCTCTCTCTCTCTCTCTCTCTCTCTCTCTCTCTCTCTCTCTCTCTCTCTCTCTCTCTCTCTCTCTCTGTGTGTGTGTGTGTGTCGCAAATAGAAATTAATTAATTGTTTTTCAAACCTAATACAACATTAACTGAAGGTGAAAGTATATACAATGTATGATAGTATATAAAAGTATATAAAACAATATGTCGATGTAAGACAAGATAAATGCAAAGTAAATAATAAATCAAAATTATCCATAGAAAAGTATGGAAATGCCTCCCTACCGGCGAGGTGGATGAAATAGTGAGACCAAATTGCACTTCTTATCCATGTCATTCAATGGGTGTTACAGAATTATATCCAGATTTAGCTGGACGTCTATAAACGTCATGGCCGGTTGGGGAGTTAAAAAAATTTTATTTCATTTTATAATTCTAAATTCCTTGTTTATTTCCTCTCGTCTTGACTGAATTTCCACAGCATCTATTGAAGCTAATCATTAAAAGATAAAACTTCACTCTTGTTAAAAGTTAACCACTTGGTTGGTTGAGTTTATGGACATCTCCACAGTTCTACCAACAAGTTATGGTTTCGAATCTAACCGTGACCTGGATATTTGTGAAGGTCTTTAGGTGGTAGACTTTAACTGTTTAGTACAAGGCAACTACCCTGCTTATTGGATACTTGAAGTTTCTTGAAAAAAAGACCACATTTGGTTTCTAGAACAGTGTTTCTGAATTATCTAACTTCACAATCAGAGTACTAAATATACAAGAAATTTGCAGCTTTTCGTGGATAGGTTTCGCATTAAAAGATCATAATCCTCATATAGATGGTGATTTTATCGAAACAGAGAAGTAATGTAGGACGTGTCTTGTTCAATAATTTTTATTTTAAAACAAGGCATTTGTTGTGTATAAAAAAGAAAAAGAAAAAATACTTCGTTGATATGTTATGTTTAAACTATAAAATAATCACTGTTATCCTTAAAGACAATGCATCTGAAATTATATTTTTCATAAGTGTAGTTCATATATTCGTACCTTCAGACAAATAATTAAAGCTTAAAAAATTAGCAGCTTTTAAACTGCATCCAGTTGCTGCTTTCTCGGAATTTTTTTTTTTGTCATATGTGATGTTTTTCAGAAGATGCACTATATTTTCTCAAAATGAAGTGAACTAAACAAACTAATCATATGATGAAGAAGGATCAAATATAAAATTTTATAGCAAGCATCAGATGTATCAGTATTATTCAGTACAGGTCATTGTAAGGGATTGATGCGGTTTTCTTTCAAAAATATTATATTGTCGGATACAATTTTACTGACTTGTTTAAGTTGTTTTGAATCTTCCAAAGTTAAAGTGTTGTAAAAATAGAACCAATGTTTTTTTCAACCTGCAGACACATGTTTTGATTGTAGCCTAAGACTGAAGACGAAGAATAATATAAGAATTAAGAGGTTTAATTAACTCAGAAAGTGTCATAGGATCAGGATCTTGAAGAGGATAGTTATATAATCCCTGATGTTCTTACAAAATGTAGGTTTAGAACTCCCCGCTTGTGTTTTTGCGATATCTAGGGACTGTATAAATCCGTTCTGTTCATGGTAGTGCATCTCACAAGTCTCAAACATCAAGAAGCAACAAACATTGCTTTTATGATAAATTTCTCTCATTATTGGATTTTTACAAAACAGAAAAGTTTTACGGATATTTAATGTGAAGTCGAGTTTGAATTCGGAAAATGCACGCAAAATACTACCTACTAGCACTGAAGTATACGGAGGATAATATAGGCTGATCTCGAAGTTCTGATTTATGTTCATGAAATTCCAAAGTTCTCGATGACATAAATTTTTAACTTCATAATGACAATTAAAATGACGATTCCATGCCGAGAGTTTGGATAATGCCATACTTTATGAGCATTTCTTTGGAGATAGATACTTCATTTTCCAGAATAATATTTTTTCGTTTTATAAAGCAAAGCTTTGTTTGAAGAAAACGAATAGATAGATGGAACATTAGATTAAGTAAGGGTGATGCGCTCTACTTCAACAATAGTAGTAGGAGTGTCACTTCTGATCAGATCAAGATCAAGATAAGATAAGGAATCGTGACGTGATTGGTTGTTCATTTGATGACGTCATTGTACGTGACGTCATGGGTTTGGAATTTCCCTTGGGGCATATGTGTCAGTGACGTCAGTTCTTGTGTTTTGGTTTGCGTATGGAATTATGGGTGATGGTAGGATTCGTGTTGTGATTGGCGGGACACTTTGAACCAGATCAAGATCAAGATAAGATAAGGATCGTGATGTGAATGTTTGTTGTTATCAGATGAAGATAAGTGACGTCATTTGTTAGTTGTAAATAAGTGGTGGTGTTGTTGTTTTGAATGGAAAGGGGGGGTATATTAGTGTATAAGGAATCGTGTTGTGATTGGTGGGACACTTCTGACCAGATCAAGATCAAGATAAGATAAGGAATCGTGACGTGAATGTTTGTTGTTATCAGATGAAGATAAGTGACGTCATTTGTTAGTTGTAAAAAGTGACATCATTTGATAGTTGTAAAAAGTTACATCATTGTTGTTTTGAATGGAAAGGGGGTATATTAGTGTATAAGAAATCGTGTCGTGATTAGTGGGACACTTCTGACCAGATCAAGATCAAGATAAGATAAGGAATCGTGACGTGAATGTTTGTTGTTATAGAATTTGGAATGTTTGGAATTTCGCTGGGGCCCTCGTCTGTCAAGAACATCACGTGGTGTATTTGGTTCTCTTATTGCATTGTGAGTACAATAAGAAAAACATAAAAAAACACGCTTTTTTATTTTTTTTCCTCCAAAGTTATCGGTATCAGTTGGAAGTGACATCACTAAAAGATATCTGCAAATGAGGAACTTGCTCATCTCCACTAGCCTCAGCAGACATCTTCTGTAGGAGAGGGGAAGAAAATTGGGGGTGATGGGAAGTATTGCAGGGAAGACCCCTGTTACCCTCTTGACTACACTTCCACCACCTAATGCTATTTTTTTCTCTCCAAAGTTATCAGTATCAGATGGGGGTGACATCACTAAAAGATATCTGCAAAAGATGAGCTCGCTCATCTCCACTAGGCTGAGCAGACATCTTCTGGAGGAAAGGGGGTAGAATAGGTGGATGATAAAGGTTAGGGATGGGTGGGGGAGCATTGCAGGGAAGACCTCTGTTACCCTCTTGATGACCTTTTCACTTCAACAACCTAATGTTTTTTTTTTCCCATCCCAACAATTTTGGACATATGAGTGAGAGAAATAGTCACATGGTCTAACATTAAAAACAGTTTTTGACGATAAAATACTTAACATAATAAGGACAAATAATATAGAATACCGTTCGAGCCACAGAGATAAGATTTGCCTTATGATGTCTCAATGTAAGATAATCCCACATCAACATCATATCCAACAGCATGTAGAAACATGTCCATGAATCATCTGTGCAAAAGTTTCATTTTGGAAGGAACAGTCAGGTAAACAGTACTATAAGGAAAACCAAACGAGTCAAGTGTCTTTGCAGTTATGGCAATTCGTTCATCCCGTGCAGCTATCATATTGTGTTGTGGTGATTTGTATCCAGGAAAGTAAAGTAAAATAATGGGTGAACCACAAAAGTCATTAAAATTTTCTTTCTTCAGGAAAATAGCATGAGACAAAACTCTTCACATAGCTCTAAAAGGATGGAAACGATTATTATTTTAGAAGACATGTACATTGTGATGTATTTATCCAGGACCACTTGAGAAAAGTTATGCAGGAAGTGGTCTGATATCCTCAGCTACTTGCAAAGAAGACTTGACTATGAAAAGGACCTCGGTGAGTGTTATATTCTGAAATGCCAAGATGGGGGAACCAATACTTGATGATACAGGAGCTGATGGAAATAAAGATTTTTCTATTAGTTGTGAAGAAGCTGAGAGATTTTCCCCAAAAATGTATGACATTGATAATCATTTGCTATTTTTGGAAACTGAATTACCATCTATTCGTATCATGGGGAAAATTATCACTAATCATTTAAATTCATCAATGGTAAAATTAGACTTTCAAAATTTTATCCAATTCGATAAAGATTCTTTATTTTGGGACATTTACAAACATTTTACAAAAACTGTTTGTGTATATTTGCTGACAAAAGAATACACAGAATGTTTAGGGAGGCATGGTGTCATTTCCAGACTGACACAATATCAAACGTATGGAAGTGTGGTTACCATGGTATCTGCTTTAAAAACTCTTTTTGCATGACCAGCTATTTTGATGTAATGTAACCAAGAAACAGTGAGTAACAAAAATTTTATTCATTGAACTCTTTGGAAAATGTTAAGAGTATAAACTAAATATTGTGAAATATTTTTAGGTAATTACATGTTTCGAATTTTTCTCAGTGAATATACTTAAATAGTATTTCAGCAAAATAAAATATGCATTTGTAAACTGAAATGAACAAAGACGTGTGCTTTTGTTGTTGTGTTTTTCCACAGTGAATTTTTTACTCAGTTATTCTGATTAGAACTTGATATTTAAATCCACAACTTTATACCTTAATGCAATTCTGTTTAATTATTTTTTAAAAAAAATCACTACTGCGAAATTAATGTCAGGAACATTGATTATTTTAGAAATTTGATATGAGTGATATAAAGGACAGATCTGTTTACTTGTTTGGACCATGAAACACCACATAAAAATCAGCATCTGCCGAAAAAATTACGATTTGGTATTCCGAAGTCAAATGCTTTTGAAAGAGATCTGCTTCTGGAATACCGCAAGAAATGAGCAGAACCCCTGCAATTTTGTGGAGAGTTAAAGCCCTCTTTGTTTGTAACTTTATATGATCTAACCACACTTGTCTGTATGTTTGGGCATCATCAATGTGTGGAGAAACACCCAGAGCAAGTGCTCGGGCCATGCAAAGATTGTCTTTGTTGTTAATTTCCACAATAACTTTTTCATTTTCATAAATTCATCCAAGCTAAGCAGCGTTCTTCTTTTAACATTGTTTCTTCCACCACCATTGTTACAGATGTTAATCAGTACGACATCAATAACAAGATCATTTGCCAAAAGAAACTCACGTTTCGATTGGGCGACAGCATAAAAAGCATCAACTATCCTTTGGATAGTTAGTTCAGAAAGCAACATGAATGGTAAGTTAATGTTGCTTTCTAAACTGGATGCACTAACGCCCAACCGAACATGAGAAAAAAGTTCCTAAACTCGATAAATGCTGAATGATCTCATTAAGCATATCTCGAAACATTTCGTTAAACTCTGGTGGGGGGGAGTTCAAGGTCACGAAATCTAATTTGGTACTCCATTTGATGAGTTTGATATTTGATAGAGAACCGTGACCAGCCCACTAAAACATTATAAAAATCCCTGTAGAGTGAGGGGTCAATAGTAGAAGTAGATACTTTAGTTTCACATCCAGAAACTGAATGTAAATTATATAAATTTTGGGTGGGGGTCGCGACTTCCTCCAGCCACACCATCGATTGTTACATGAGGATTAACACCACGTCCTATGCTTTGTTCATTTTCTCCTGTCAAATCAACCTACAAAAATGGGGTGATGATTAAAAATATTCCCATCACCATCAACAAAACGAATAACGGATGATCGCTATTAAAAAAAAATTACTTTCTAGATTTCAGAAATATCGTTTAGAAATAAAAAAAACTCAATGTCATTCTAAGGTGATTTTTGCAATTTTGATACTACATGAGGCTTTCACTAACACACTATTAGTAAACATCACCCCCTCAAAATTTTTCCCAAAAATCCTAACCAAAAAAATAAAAAAAAATAAAAAAATGCTTTATGGACATTTCACTAAACCGAAACAGTTCGAAGTATTTTCATGAAATGTTACTCATCATAATGTGTTTTGCAATTCTTGACACTACATGATGGTTTCACTAACACAATATTACTAAATAACCACACTCAATATCTTTTCCCAATCAAAAAAAAATGGGATTTCACTTAACACAAAACAGATTGAAAATCATGCACATGATTTTTAATTTTCCATTGCAAAAACCACCTTATAACTTTATAGACAAAATTCGCTAATGTAGTCACTAAAAATTCAACTAATGTTAAATTTTCAAATGACTGCTATAATAGGACATAAAATTAACTTACCTTTTCTCCAGAAAAACTCATTTTGGAACTACAAACTTCTGAATGCATACAACTATTACAAATACTAGAAAGACAAATGGAACCAGTGACCTCAATAGTCTATTTATAAAAAAAATCAGAACCAATGGAAAACCAATAACTACAACATGTGACATTGAATAACTTAGTTCTCATCGATCACACAAGGTCAAATTGCAAACCTTTGCTACCCAAAAGTAGTGTAATCAATTCCTGTATCACTTCGAAACAATAGTCACAACAGAAAGCTTGAGTAATACATAATCCTGGGAAAATTTACCTTTGAAGAAACCGCAATACGTCTATGAAAGGAAGTGATTCGAATAACTTAGTTCTCATCATCACATGAGGTCAATTGCAAACCTTTGCTACCTAACAATAGTGTAAACATTAGTCACATCAAACAGCATGACTAATACACAACCCTGGGAAAAATGTTACCTTTGAAGAAACCATGATGATAATTTATTTGACAAATGTCTACCTAATGTTCCCAATCTCTGAACGATGATTGACTGACCGGATATGAGTCACTCACTTATCTACAAACAAGTCTAATGAAAATTAACAGTGTGGGAAAATAATTCACACACACTTTATTTATTTATTTTACTCAGTTATTCTGGTTATAATATGTAGTTAACTGGATTTTAAAAGTAAAACACAAAATAACCCATCATTCGGGAAAAAAATCCGCATTGAGAGATGGGAAACAACTGATAGCTGGTGAATATATGTATGTCGCCAAAAGAAGACAGGTGTTGTGAATATATGTTAGCCCCAGTAACCTATAATGAAAAGTCAACTGCATTTTCAGACTTGTGTTTGTGTTCTGTGCAGTGAATATATGTTAAAATCAACAATTTGGAATATTCAGAAAACCTAGATGGTACCAAGATGTTCCCATTCTGGAAAGAAATGTAAGTTAATTTTTTTTAACATAAACATAACAATTGATAATTGCAATTTCAATAATCACTGCTTGTATGTTTTGGTAAGTGTAATTCTAATAATGAATAGTTTTTATGCATTGGTAATATATGTAAATTCCTATTTCTGCATATTGCATTGTAAATAATATCTGTGAAATAAATGTGTAAACTTAAAAGAACAAGCAGTGTCGTTGATGTGTTATGTATGTTTAAGTAAGACCACTTTTGAAATCACCTTGATTTCACCCACGATTTGTTTATTTATTTATTTAATGAATTTTAAGATCTTAAATTTAGACAAATCAATATATTCGGATGAGTTATGAATAAAATATGAATTTGAATAAAAATATAGAAGAAAATAAGGATGAGCTATGGAAAAAAAATTGTATCTTTGAGTGACATTAGCATATAATTAAATTATTCAGAAAATCCTAAACACGACTGCCATCACGACTCTACTCTACTCTAAGAATTCCCAACCTTTAACAGGAAAGAAATACCCCAAAATGTATTGGAAAATTAGTACACTCATCTATAGACAACCAAACCAAACACACCACGTGATGTCCCTGACAGACGAGGGCCTCAGCGAAATTGCAAACATTCCAAACTCTATAATAACACACAGTCACGTCACGATTCCTTATCTTATCTTGATATGGTTAAAAGTGTCCCACCAATCATGACACGATTCGTTATTCACTAATATACCTTCCTTTCCATTCAAAACAACAACGTTACTTATTTACAACTAACAAATGACGTCACTTATCTTCATCTGATAACAACAAATATTGACGTCACGATCCTTATCTTATCTTGATCTTGATCTGGTTCAAAGTGTCCCACCAATCACAACACGAATCCTTATATCTACAATCACCCATAATTCCATACGCGAATCAAAACACAAGAACTCACGTCACTGACACATATACCCCCCAGAGAAATTCCAAGGCATTCCAAACCCATGACGTCACACACAATGACGTCATTAAATGAACAACCAATCACGTCACGATTCCTTATCTTATCTTGATCTTGATGTGGTCATAAGTGACACCCCTACTACTGACAATGCCATTATCAAAGAAATATGGAGTGTATAACTGCCTACGATAGTGAAATGGGTTTGCAATTGTTTCAGGAAGGGTCCACTGCCAACATTCTGAACAGAGGTGCCATACATTATTAATACAATTTTCCTTCCATTTACATACCAGGTTAAATGGCACCTATTGTGGTCTTTTAAACTGGTTTAATTGAACTGGGAAGCTTACTAACTCCAGATTCATATATTCCATAGTCTATCTCCATAGTACTCGATACATCTCCATGTATTTATGAAAATAAAAACCAGGATTTCCAAAGAAAATCTTTCGCCTCCGTATGAGATAGGTTAATTCATTTTAGTAGAAAAATTCTTGCAAATGTCTCTCTCGTTCTAGACTGGATTTGAACTAACGTTGTTTTCAACCTACAACACATCTTTTGATTACAGCCTAAGTGGTATAATTCTTGTTAAAAATATTTTTCTCTAATAGTACTGGTGTTACTTACTTCTGGTCCATGATATGGTGTGCCCTTAACAATTTCAGGAGAGGCATACAGAGGGCTTCCACAAAAAGTTCGTAATTTTCTATGCTCATCGAACAAGTTGGATAATCCGAAGTCGGCAATCTGAAACACATTAGAAATATAAATGAATGACAAAACCGACTTGATATTCTGATTTATTTGTTTCTATATCTATTATATCATCTTTATTTGAAGCATTGGAGATATCATTGCAAATAAGTCGTTGTATACATGAAATATCTACATATGCTTATTTATATTTTTATGGAGTATTTATTTCTTTATTTTTAATGTAAAGATGCAAAGAAAGATGAGAAATTTTTCATCAGTGATAAAAAAAAATCATTTAAATTAAATGCGTTCTCTCTGATGGCTTTTTTCTGCAAAACAAAATTTCAAAATAAACATGGACTCTGGCGTAAAATAGATTTCTCAATTAAAATGTCTACCGTTGAATAATACCAGTGTGTGTGTGTGTGTGTGTGTGTGTGTGTGTGCGTGCGTGTGTGTGTGTGTGTGTGTGTGTGTGTGTGTGTGTGTGTGTGTGTGTGTGTGTGTGTGTGTGTGTGTGTGTGTGTGTGTGTGTGTGTGTGTGTGTGTGTGTGTGTGTGTGTGTGTGTGTGTGTGTGTGTGTGTGTGTGTGTGTGTGTGTGTGTGTGATACTGGTAATGCGGCACACGTTGGAATATACGATAATATATTCCAACATGTCGATTGAGCAGCATCAAAGGTGGCAACCATTATGCAATTATAAGCGACTGATGTTTTTCTAAAAACATATTTCTAATTGTGCGGTGCATTGTTTAGTTTACGCATTCGCGTATACACGTTTGGCTAATGATGGCTAGGATGTATCAGACAAGTTGATACGTGGATATATATTTAGATGTTTAGGATCTAATGCCATTTCCAAGGATTCACAATATTTTCTCTTGATTATATCGTAACAACAGTGTGATAGTTCCGATTTATCCCATAATACTTATAGAGAGAACATGACAAAGATGAGGCCTCGCTCCTATTATTCAATATCTCGGGCATGTTCTTCAGTCTGCTGCTCAATCGTTTTTTTGTCCATAGTAAGATGACCAGCAATCACACATAGCCGATAAATACCCGGATATTTAAGTGTCCTATGTCGAGGTTTCGTGGATCGGATTAGTGGTCTCATCTTGATAAAGGATGTAAATACTGCTTTGATTTTATGTTCTTGTATTTTTGCCAGTTTGCAGGTCATCTTACTATGGATAGTTAAGACTTTTTCGGAATTGTTTTTCCATTATAATTCCATTGTGATTAACAAAACCATTTGAAATAATAATTTTTTTTTTCGGCAATAATTGCCCATTTTAATAGTAAAATTGAAACCATAGTATGTCTACAGTAGACATGTCAAACAAAAAAGTTCTAGCCTCAAAGATAATGAAATATCACTATGTTAAGAATGCGAGTATAAAACTCACTATTTTATGATCCTGATCATCTGATTTACTTGTGTAAACAAGAAGTTTTTCACACCTCATTTTTAATTTATGTATATGCGTGAGAAGGACACGAAACCACGAAAATATGAGCTGTTGTTTTTTCCTATAGGTATTTAATTAATAAAACCATTTTGTTAGGTTGCAACACATTCTGTCACTCCTTTCGTTAAACTTTTACTTACTTTTGCATTTCCCTTTTCGTCCAAAAGAATGTTTTCTAGTTTCAGGTCCCTATGGCAAATCTTATTCTACAATAAATAAATGCAAAAATAATAAATATATAAATACTTAAATGAGCAAAAACAATAAACAAATAAAAAGCAATGAAGCGTAAAGGGAAAAATAAGTACAGTATAAAAGAAAAATATATAACAGTAAATAAATAAATAAGCAAATAAAAGTGTAAAAACAGTCGAGCGTATAGAGGGATGAAAATCTACAAATCACTGCAGTTAGAGGGTTCAGTGAAGTGTTGTTGATTTCTGAATCATCTATAACTGATTTTAAGTTCTGCAGACAAAAGAAAAGTCCTACAGGGCCAGAGTTCCTCTCCTCTAGCGTTAACTCCCTCAAGTATGCAATACTGATCATCCTCTCTAGTCTTTTCTCAACCAGTTAATCAAAATTAAAAGCCCTTGACTAGGAATGCAAATACAGTATTATAATAACTAAGATACAAATAAATAAATCATAAAAATAATAATAACTGTTTCGATATCTTCAGTCTAACCAGAATAAACATCATAAGAGATCTGGATTTTGGTTTTGGAAAACATAGTGCATCAACAGTCGAAAATTCGACACAGTGAAGTAAATGTATTTTCGAAATATGCATTGAAGTAATCTTGATTGATTCATGTAAACTGAAAATTGTATTCTTCTTTTTCGTCGGTCCACTTCTGGACGAAGGTTCTCCAGCAGCTTTCTCCATTTTATTATTTTTTAAGCTTTCCTCATTCATTTATTCATTCTTCTTCTTCGGCACTATAGCCCCATGTAGGGCCTTGGCCTCCCATTTTTGGGCCTCATAACTCACTACGAGGTGAGGTCGTTGTTCCACGCTCAATCATTTGTAATTGTCTGTGAAGCGTTGCGTTCTTAAGGATGGTTTGCCTGCTTTACGGGAGGAAAAACCCCAGATAAACTGGGGAGGAAAACCCTGCAGTTCATGCTTCCTCATTCATTGCATTCCAGTAATCATAACAGTTTGACTCGTTATCTTTCTTTGTTTTTTTTTCCCCTTTGTCCACTGCTATTCATACGTCTCCATTCTATTGATAATTTAGGCCATCTTGTGCTGTTATATATTGCAATGCGTCTACCCTATCTCCAATTTTAATAAGTGATGTATTTGATAATGGCTTGTTCTTGATCTTATCAAATGGGAGGATACCCTAACTCAGAACATATTCATTTCGATTCTTCACTGAATAACTTTCAATTTCGAACATGATTTTTGAAAAAATCAATCTCTGTATACAATTGCTGATTAAATAAACAAACCGTTTTAATCATTTTAAAATAAATAGGAAAAAATAGCGCATTAATTCTCTAATTGTAAGAAAGGAAAATAAAATAGTTTCAAAATAATCGTCAGAAAGTTTAAATTCTGAATAAAATAAAATAAAAATATAGAGATAATAAAATATGAAGTATCGCCTCGTTGAGTCTTTGGACTCCTTGGAGGTGTTACGTAATAATAATAATAATAATAATAAATGGATGAAATACAGATTTCTACCTTAAAAAAACTGTCGTAAATTGCTACTGCCTTTATAACCAAACACGATTCGGACTTCAATATCGAATCTTTCCGTCAAAGTATATTATTTTTTAACCATCCAAAGAGATCAGAAAAAAATTGGTCGCTTTATTTATTTTTAGTGGTCATAGAAATCATCCGGTTTATAAGGCATTCTTGAAAACACACTTCTATAAAACCATGTGTAAAAAAAAAACATCACTGAAAAAGAACTTAAGTCAAACCATTAAACAGACACTTACCTTATGACAATAATAAATTGCTGCAGCTATCTGCCTAAAAACGCGTCGTGCCTCGACTTCAGACAAATGTTTTCTGTCTCCTAGGTAATCATAGAGTTCCCCTCCACTGGCATATTGCATTATTAGGACTATCTTGTCTTGATTTTCGAATACTGTAATAAACAACTTAGTTAATAATATATTATTAAATGTTTAAAAACATATTCATGTAATAAATATTATTTATTGGATAACTAGTAAAAGAATGAGTTACTTGAAGGAGTCACGAATGAATATAACTGTAGAATAGTGGGATCTGTCGTTCTTAGTCGGGAAAAAGAAGGAATTGCATTTCTCATTTCCAAGGTATTTCATCAGATTCGTGCTAGCAAGTTTCTATTTCTAACTATAGGCCTTTAATATTATGATTATCAATCATACCTGCAGTTTTTTGCTGATTGTAGTAGATTGCGTTTTTCATATCATACAAAATTTCATTTTATTTCTGCCAAAAAAAAAAAAAAAATTCTTTCCATCTACCAAATTACTATGTTATTATATTTTGGTAAACAAACGTTTATTTACTCACCTATCGTTCTTGACAATGCAGTTTAAAAATTCATACATGGGAGTGTTGCAAGTTCCGTATGTTTAAATAGCATTATTAGAAAAGCTTTTATTTTTAGAAGAAATGTTTCCTTTCTATAAATCTGGTCATATAAGTTTTGTTTTGCGACCTGAGTGTTCTAGTCGTAGTACACTAGAAGCATTTTAAAGACTTTTCAGTTTAAAGTGAGTCAACCAGTTTCCATATGGTCGAAGAGAACGCTCAGTTTAAAGGTATACGAATACTCGGCTTCTAAACTTGGCTAATTTCGCGTAATCTTAGAAATCAACCAGTTTCACTAAACTTGTAGAAATATTTACCAATATGAAGCCTATTTTGGCTGCGCTAATTTCAGAATTTACAGTTTGATATTCAGTTCATTGTAGAAACATGTCATACTTTCTTGATGGGCTCAGTAAACCAAGTTGTATTTAGCTTTGTCAATGCTGAATATATGAATAAAAGTGAATACATAGACTGAGTATGAAGGGCATCTTCAGTATGAACTCAGAAAATAAGCATAGTACAGGTAATAACTGATGAATCAACAATGAGAACGTGCTCGTCACACATGAAAAAAGCACAGTAGAATTCTAAGTTTGAAGGAGATGGGAGGAGATGGCATGTTGAATTTATTACAGCACTGATATTCGTCATGGATAACAGCTGAATATCTGCGTGTTTGGCCAAATGTGAAGATTCATTTGAATACACTTTTGACATAACGGATGGTAATACGGTTGTTGAGAGATCGGCGACTGAGATCTTCCATAACAAAGAGAAAAATCGCGATGCAGTATCTCAAAAACGGTGTGATGGACCAGTGAAAAGCAGTATGATATGAATGCGAAAGGAACACTTATAAAACTGAAAATAAATAGTTTAGTTCAGTAACAAATCCACAGAGACAATGGTCAAAAACAAAAGGTCATAAAGAGATTGTCAAAGTGGCTTAATAAGGAATGTGTGTATTATCATATATGCTTATTAAAATTACGAAAACGGAAATAAATTTATCTGAATGTTTTTTAAATGCAGGAATCTTTTTTGCTTGTTTTCTTATTTAAATTTGCAGTGTAACATAGAGGAGAGAAAGAGAGAGAGAGAGAGAGAGAGAGAGAGAGAGAGAGAGGCCTGGATTTGTGACATTTTGTGATTGAAAGGAAGATTGAAAAGTACCGAAAACATGATACACTTTAAGAAACCATTTGAAAATGTTGAAAATACAAAATAATAATTAAATATGAGGATTATCATTATATTTTTATTTCTGAATCCGTCAATTAACTATTTGTATTGAAAGTGGAAGCAAAGCAACACGGATGGTTCCTGTTCACGCATCACTACTTTTTTTTTTTTTTTTTGCTATTCCTTACTTGACAGCAGGGCTATGTTTTCTGAAACGGGAAACATAGCTCCTTCATATACTTTTTTTTTCAAAATCTTTCTAAAAATGTTTATAGATTTCTTTTGTGGTTCTGTGCACTATTATGGGCTGCTAAACTGCATAAAGAGAGGTCATAATGTGTATTAGATGACAGTGATAGTTTATATACATGATTTAAGTGGAAATCTGAATCGGATAGCAGATCTGGGGGTGGGGAAAAGAAGAGAAAGAAGAAGAAGAACATCCTAGCATGTTGCTTCAGCACGATACCGAATGGTAAACATGCTGAAGCAACATACTAAATAGAAAGGTCTTGACAACATCCTTATGTCATCACCGGATGCCGTTTAAAATTAGCGGGGTTTGACTGTCCCTAAGACTCCAAAAACTAGATAGGGTTAAAATGGCCTCGCCTGCTCCCTAGGGAAATAAAAGACGTTAGCGGATTTTTTATGATATTGTTGTGAGCATATTATAATGTAATGAAGTCCTTAGACGGCTTTTAAAATAATTTCCAATCTTGTTGAGACATTTGTTTCACCTTCATCGAGTTTTTAATGCCTCTTGTTGGAATGAAACCTCTGTTTATCAAAGCATCAGCATATGACTGACTTTACTTCTGTTGATTGTGAAATGTTGGTTGTCAAGGTAACTCAATGGGCCAAACACATGGCAGTCACTGGGAGTTTGATCAGAATTTTAAAGATGATGAAAAGAGCTCCCATTCCCCAGTGAAGGAACGTTGTCATGAAGAACGAACACTTCAGCCTGCACTAAATGTTGGATGTTTCTTTTGGTTGCAACCTCAAACGATGTAATACATGATTCAATGTCGAGAAAACGGGCATAAGCGAGAAATCAGCCATAATGATTCTTCGTTTAACTCTCTCTCTCTCTCTCTCTCTCTCATATCAGTATCTCGAACTACTTAGAGGAACATCAAGGAATTCTGAAACGCAAGACCTGGCGGAAAAGTTATAAAACATGTGAAGACTATTATGGAATTATTTTAACACGTTGACAATTTTCCTATTTCCAGATCGCAATGACTACTGCAAAAGACTGAGCACAAGCATCGTATTAAAGAATCTCGAAGTTAGCATTCTCACAAACATTTTTGTTATTCCCCTTTTTTTTTAACACGCCTTAATTCAAACGCTCTATAATTTATTATTATTATTATTATTGGGCAAAAATCCTTTGACCTTTGCATATAGCTTCTAAATTGCCTTGCATGTCTTTTGAAAAAAAGTTGTGGAAAATTATTAACACTTAAGGGGCAATCGCTTATAGTTCAGTGCCACAATTTTTCGTTTGTGGATTTTTAATTCTCAACTACTGTTCCTCCATTTTTCATCTCAAAAATGGAAGTGTATCTGTGTGTGTGTGTGTGTGTGTGTGTGTGTGTGTGTGTGTGTGTGTGTGTGTGTGTGTGTGTGTGTGTGTGTGTGTGTGTGTGTGTGTGTGTGTGTGTGTGTGTGTGTGTGTGTGTGTGTGTGTGTGTGTGTGTGTGTGTGTGTGTGTGGCGGGGGGGGAGATAGAAGAAATTACAAATATTCTTAGAACTACTGTTAACGTCAGTGATAAATTTAGAGAAAAAAAATTTCCTGCAAATATAAATATAAAAAAAAAAAATGATATAAATACAGATTTTGAAAATTCTGATATATTAACGGTGGGAAAAAAAACTGATCATCTTTCCTTTCCTAAAAAAAACTTCACATAAAAGTAATGTTTTCCTATTGGCTATGTTGTACTTCATATGTTAGCTAAAGTTTTCGTTTGCTTCTGCTGTGTGTTTATTTTTGTTGCTATTCGGGTACTGCGCAAGCGCTCTCTTCCAATGTGGAATCAAGGGTAAGTGACCTTTTAACATTATTATGGTGTAAGCTATTAACTTTGACATATAAGCTATATTATATTAATAGAAATACAACTACTAAAATACCATCTACATAAATTACACAGCTCGTTCCGTTATTACTCTTTTATGTATTTAATTTAAGAATGTACATTATTTGAATTCTCCTCTAGCGATAGTTTACACAAAACTGTGCGAATATTTAAAACTACACTAATTAAATAATAAATAATTTTAAATAATGAGTTGAGCAGATATTAAATAATTTATGTCGTTGCAGTTTAATGTTTCCTAAATGCAGTTCAATTTGCTGGTTCGTTGATATACTAACTATATTCTGTACACACACACACACACACACACACAACGTTAGTATACAGTATATGAGCATTCATTTCTTTAGTAGCATCGCTCATAGAAAGATTAGTTGTATGCTCTTTATACATTCATTTTAACCCAGCAGGAAGTCTAATTTTAGCTGGATCCCATTTAAGTGTATGAAAGCGATCCTGCCGAGAATTTTTTGTACTTTATGCGCTTAATGATTTTCTAAAAGTTCGAAATTCTTGGCCGTTAATATGAAGTAGAAATGATCGTCTGCCAGCAGTTGACTTTTTCATGTGCCGAACAATTAGAAACTTTTTCCAACATTTGTGGGGTTTTTTTGAAACATTTCAAAACATTTTTGAAATGTTTCAAAAAAATTTGAAATACTTCAGTAACTGCGCTCATTAAAAAGTTAAACGATAGCTGTTATATAAATAAATTAATAAATCTTTGATTCCAGATGGTGTTAGTAAAAACATTAATAATACTTATAATGTATTAATGTAAATAAATAATATGTATTTAATATGTATATAAATAATTATATAAGTAATAAATAAATAATAATACTGTATGTAAATAATAATAAGTAAAATGTAAATAATGTTAGTTAATAAATAAAATCATGACATACATGCCATCTTTATTTTGTTTTTTTATGTGAATCGATGACATTTTTATAATATATATATATGTATATGTTAAAGATACCAAGCTATTTTAATCCTGGTTTTACTCCATTTCCCAAGTAAGCAAACAGACAAGTAAGTCAAGTTTGCGCCTGCAAGTCAGGGTAAAGAACTTTATATATATATGGTATCTGGCAAGGAAGTATATTATGTTTAATATATTCGATTAATTAGTTGCACGTTTTATTAGTAAAAATCTCTGAATTTCAACAATATTAAATACTCCTTACCTTCATAAATGTGAATGATATGCGGATGTTGAATAGAAGACATAATCTGGATCTCTCTTCGTATCCGAATTAAGTCTTGCTCATTTTCTATTTTGCTCTTTTTGATTGTCTTGATGGCTACCTGCAAATAAAAATAACTGATTAAATATTACTTGTAGCTTAAGTAATCGTAATTATTTTACATTTATTTTAAATAATTAAATTATTTTCGCAGAAACTGAATGATAATTGAAAATAATTATATATCTTTGCAATACAAACTTTTTATACGCTAGGATGAACAGTGCAACTTCGAAATGGAAAATGCTTTCAGCATGTCTTAAATAAACAATTTTAAGATACCCTAAGATTCCTGCAGAAAATTCAATTCGATATGATAAAAAAAAGATCAAATAAGGACTAACTTGACTATTACTTCTGCCAGATCTCGAATGACCTTCCAAAGGAACTTTACAAATAATTTGTCCATATATATTTAGAGGTGAGAAACCAAAACATAACATGACACACGATTATGTTTGTTTTGTTTGTTTAGACTTGGGTAAGGAGTAAAACAAGAATATAATTTCTTGTCAATCGCCATCGCTGTTCTTTTGATTTCATTATCTATCACAAGCTGAATGGTCTCACATCCCGTTTATTGGAAGCCCGAAGGGACTTGGGAAAAAAAAAAAGTTCAGGTTTGTCTTTGGAACGAAGTGTCAGGATTACCATCACCCACAGTATAATGTGCTATAGTTTTCAAACTTTTCGATAGTAGGATTCTAAGAAAATATAAAATGCTAAAATGCACTAAAGCCACTATTGACTATGAGATGAGTATGTTATGGCTGTTAATTGAGTGTGCTTTCTCAGACCGCCTGTCTTTTGTACGGAAAAACTCAAATTTCCGAGAGAAAATATTCTGCAACATCAGTCCTAGACTAACTCACCTTTCATAAGTTTTTAAACAGATATCTTAGATAGGATTTGAATTCATGTCTTTCCAGATAAAGATCCATTTTCCATCCTGTTCTGTTATGTTTTACGCCGATGCCCAGACTCACACTGTATCATACAGGTTTTTGAAAACAGATCCGACGGAATAGGGTGGTTAATGCTTATTCTATATTCTCCTATGTCTATATATTGCGTGTGTTCTTCTGGCCGGTCTGTCTGTTTTGTGGGATGAAAAAGCAGAATTTCCGGGAAAAAAACAAACTTCCACCTTCGTATAAAAGTTGCTAACTCACCGTTAACTAAAAATCCTTGAAAGGTCATTCGCGTCTTATACGGGATTCGAATCGAGGTCTTTCCAACCAAAGGGCATTGTGGACGGCTCTATGGAATTGCACTTTCCAGGGCCCTCTATCAATGAGTACCTGATTCCAGGGAGTCAGGTACTCATCAAAGTAATAACAATAATAATAATAATAAAGCATTTAAATCATGCGCATAAAAAGTATTGAATACAAGTCCACAACATTTTTATATAAACTTATATTACAAAAATGAAGCAAGCATTGTAGAACAAGATGCTGAAATAGATGTATAATGAAGAAGGGAATTAAGTATAATGATTATGCGGCAAAACTAATAAGAGTGAAATATCACATGAATGATTGAAATATAGTGAGAGTTTAGAGAAATTCGAATAGGAGAGGGGGGAAATGCGAAACAAACTGAAATAAATCCTAAAGAGTTTTTCGTTATGCGACGAATAAGAGAAAGAAGCATTATGGAAAATGGTTTTTCAAGAACGAGGTGGTCATAATGCCGAAGAATACCTAATGGAACATTACTTTTTCAGACATTTCATAAAGATCTGATTGATTTAGTTCTTAGTTGAAGGAGAGATGGACAAAACATGAGAAATTAAATATGAATTAAATGAAATGATTTTCCAAGTGGTTGGCTGAGAATTAAATGGTTTGTCGAGTGGTCAACGTACCTGCTCTACAGTCAAATGGCTGGGAATTCGAATCTCACTACGGGCACGGATATTTGTGGATGTTTTTAGGTGAGAGATGAATTTCATTGGCCGGTATGAGACTGTCTGCCCAGTGTGTGTGTGTGTGTGTGTGTGTCCGCCGAATGTATATATATGAAAGAAATTTATTTATTTATATAAATCAGCTAACACCTTTTTATTCTCGTATATAGGAAGTAGGCGAGGGCGTTTAAGCCCTATCTAACTTTTGGAGAGTGAGTGGGCAGTTCAATCTCCACTGGTACGCAATCAGAGATAGCTAGCCCAAGGCGATCACTTATTAAACGGCAAGCAGTGAAGAGAGAGATGGCTCAACAAGTGCCGCCATCTCGTGGTCCCTAACACTCGTATTTAATGTCTGAAATAATGTGGGTTCTACAGTCGATTTTCTTGAGTTTACAGGACGAAAAACCTGAGTTTCCGGGAGAAATATCCCACTTGCCTGTGCCAGAGATCGACTAACTCGGGAACCTATCGAAAAAAGGCTTAGAAAAATTTCTTCTAGTCGCCAACTAGATTCGAAACCAAGAAGTCTTCCTTCATCCGGTCAAGCGCTGTGGTGTGCAAATGCCACATCCACTGAGCTACACAAGGCTCTCTATATATAGTATTTGGAAGAAATGGGATACAAAGAATTCGAGCTTGAAGAATGCACTGTCAATGTTGTAAATATAACAAAGAACAGCTTAAATTTTGTGAAAGTTGTCACATTGTATAAGCCAATAATCAGATTAGATATGAGGTACTGTTTAATGAAAAAATGATCCATTAAATTTATATTGTAATAATGCGGGGGATGGTTATAGAGGGCGTGTTTTTTATTCCTCTTCGTTGAAAACTTGAAGAGATCCATGGATTGTATGCCTCAATTAATATCATGAGTGAAATGATAACCAGAAAGATTGAATGGAGAAATGCATGCTGATTTACATGTCTGTCAGCTGCGTGTGTTCTCTGACTAGTTTATCCTTTTTGTGTTATGAAAAACCCATGTTTTATGGAGGAAAATTCCATTCTCCATATGATACCGGACAATTCATGTTACAATATAATTGGAATCGTTTTTGATGATAATGATTATGACAACGATAATGAAATAAAAATAATAATAATGTCTTTATTATCATAGCATTTATTCTTAGCTTGTACTAGCATAGAATGTGTTTTAATGCTACACTCAGAACAGGTACATTTTGCGTATTGGTAAATGTGCGTTATTTAAAATGGATGACCGTTGAAAGAGAAAGAGAAGGAGAGAGAGAGCGAGTGTGTGTGTGTGTGTGTGTGTGTGTGTGTGTGTGTGTGTGTGTGTGTCCGCCGAATATATTTATGAAAGAAAACAGATCAACATGAACTGATAAAATAATTTAAAAAATTGCGATTAGTTTGCATCGCATTAAAATAAATAATTGCTGCCACTGAAAAAGGATTGTAGCACGATGTATATGCACGAAATTTCTTAAATGCCATATTTTGAACAGTTACAATTCCAGTAATTTTTTTTTATCTAACTGAAGAATTTTGTACTGTCGACTACTAAGAGTTTAGATTTTTAAAATTACATTGCATTTTCAAGTAGTGTGACTTCTCTCCGAGACGAATCCTCTGGAAGGAAAAGAAAGCAACCAAGTGCCCCCACAGAGTTATTAATTTAGTATTTGTAGCAAAGAGCTTTCAGGTAATTAGAAATACTATAGTTTGTTCTGATATATACTTTAAATAATATGTATAATACTATGTAGTCCTGCATATCTCCTTTTAATTTAATTTCTCCTTTTTTATTTCATTTTATCTCCTTAAAATCTCATTTTAAATCAAATGTATATTAAAATATCTTTAAAGCCTAGACTTTATGTATATTTTTATATTTAAGTTTGATTGATGTTTGAATAATAAACTACGATTATTGTAACATATTAAATGCTAGTAACCTCCATTAACTTAATTCTGCTCGTAATTTTTCCACAGACTTCTTTTTACATTTAGCGTTCCAGTTGACGCGTAACGCGAATTCTTTCAGAACACCTAGTGGTGGTAATCAGCCGTGATGTAACGAAGGAAGTGAAAGAAAAAAAAAAAAGAAAGAAAGAAGGGACATAAAAAATAGTGCAAGTTAGAATGCTTACATAAGAGAGCACTATGGCGACAGACTGGAAATCGTCATCGCGCGACACAGGCTGGCATAATATGGCACAAGCGTTTGCTGTTCTTCACGAAAGAGTTGCGAAATTAGGTGCAAGTTCAGGGCCATGCAAAAAAAAAAAAAAAAAAAAAAAAACTCTTTCCAATTCAAGGAGATTTCGGCAGGTGAATCTTCAAAACAAAAAAAAAAAATAGAGTAAGTTGCACGATCGTCTAAAGCACTTAAATGCTGATGGATTTCTTTAAATTTTTGCGTAACTAGTTTTTTACATAAATAATTTTATGCAGCTAATGTTTATTGAAACTAATCTATTATTAATTTATAAAATATCCATTATAAATTTTAAGACGCGTTCAAGTAGGTTAATAAATTTAATTATTTAATTAAATAGACTGGATTTAAAATAGGTGTAAACTTCGATCTAAATGTGAATTTTCGCTACGAATATTTCTGGATGTTAAAAACAAATTGTTAAAAACAAATCAAAGCTTGACTTTGATTAATAATTAATCAAAGTCAAGTTTTGATTAAGACTAGACTATTACTTCAGCATTAGTACAGTTTTAAAATAGTTATATGAATGAGCTGAATTTTTTGATGCTCATTCATATTCTTTCAGAAAATGAGAGCTATTTATAGTAACACAAGGATCTTTCAGATCTTTTATAAGCGAGTTGGATATTGGCATTTTTAAATTTCGCCTGACAGATGTCAAGTTTCTTCAATTGTGGCAGCAGGAGCCCATCAGAATAGAAAGTATGTGTCTGTGTGTACTCGCGCGCGTGTGTATGTAAGAGAGAGAGAGAGAGAGAATAAATACTTGCCAGTTTCTCACACTATGACGTTCTCCCATTAAAAAATAGCATGAGGTAGAACAGGTGAGGCTTTTTCTCGGCGAGCCTTAATATATGTCTGGCAATTTCGGCTGTACTGAACTTTTATTATAAAGATCTTTGTATGGGAAAAGAATCGGCCCGAACTGCACTCAATGTTTCTATAAATAACGAAATAATTAATTAAATTAAAGCGATGTGCAGCTACCATACATTGACGCAATGAATTTTATATCATTCCAATTCGGAGGTAGCCGGCTTCCGATTCGAAGTCAGTCAGATTCTAGGCGATCGGATTCTGATTTTTCTAAGCTGTGGTAAACGAGTCGGTAATTTTTTATTTTTATTTATTTTTTATTTTTTTGATGCAAATAATCTGGACAAGCGAGAAAAAATTGTAACAAAAACGTGGTTAAAGAAAATAGTTTTTTTTTTATTGTTATTATCAAAACACAGAAAAAACACTGAAATAGCTGTGGCAACCAGAAAAAAAATGAGTATAATATATGTGGAGTTACCATTTTGTTATAAATTAAGCAAGAAAATATTTTTAGTGATTGGATTTTAAGTCTTAACGGTTATTATTTGTTTTAAGTTACGACCGAAGGAACCAAGGCTATGAGGCCAGCTTGTGCATTAAGGAATGTTTTATTCTTGCCAATTTGTCTCTTTTGTGGTCTCATATGGAGTGTTGGGGTTTTTCCTGCGACCTCCATAAGAGACTGGTAAACTCACCTTCATTTGAAGAGCCTTTAACAAGACTCTTCGCATCCTGGATGTTGCACTTTGGCCTTTTCAACCAAAGGGGATCGGCGATATCCACTGAACTACCGAAGCTTGCTTCTTAACAGTGCTAATCAGTAGTGCACAGCCACAAGTGGGAAAATGAGATGATTGCATCAAAATGCAGTTGCCAAAAAAGAGGACGATACTGTCTACTCTAACGATAATGCCGATGGATCAATCTAATATGAAGTTTCTAGGACTGATTTAAGATTTGATTTTTTCGTTGCAGGATATATTGAGCTTGAGAAAATCTCGAACATTCCAAATGATTTTGTAGCACAAGTAGGTAGTAACCAAGCCCTTTGGTTAATTATTTAGGTTCCATTCCTATCGCAGTAAAAGAGCAACATTTATAACGCCTTTCAACTGAAGGAGATGAGTCTCATACGAAGCTGGAAGAATTTTTTCTTCAAAACATACAAACCGGTCAAAGAACATATGCAGTTAACAGACAGCGTGCAGTTTGTTATGTACTCTTGCTCAAGAAAGGTTTTTACACCTATAGTACCTTCGTACCGCTGGTGTGCTAAGGATTTTTCCTATTTTTTATCTATTTTTTGTAATCTATTTTTAATCCGGCTAAGACCAAATACGGAACTTTTTCATGCCACTTCAGCCTCTGATAAGTGGTGCAGTGGTCTCATACCAAGGGATGAAATTCATCTCCCATCCAAAGAATATCAAACATCCACGCCCACGGCGGGATTTGAAAACACAGCCTGTTGGGTGGAGAGCATATGTGCTAACCACTCGACCATCCAGGCCAGCCAAATGACTGGCGTGACTGTATTGTGTATTATAATACTCAGTATATAGATGTAATATTGTAATAGAGTGCTCTGTAAATTCTGTTCCCTTCTAAAACACTAAATCGCTAGAAGAAAGACCGCTATAGGTTCGATTCTATAGGCAATTGATTATCAAAATAATGAAAACACCTACAATTTTTTTGGTGATTTTTTTTTTTTAAATTAATAAGCTGTAGGCCCACCTCGGGCTGTTAGAACATCATGAATTCAACTTGGAATAGACTGATATAAATCATGTACAAATGATAATGGAGTTTGGGACCATTCTTCCTGCAAAAACTGTGCCAGTAATGTTGCCGGCGGAAAATGTGATCGAACCTTGGAGAACCGATTAGAGGCAACGCCTTGTCCGTATACATACCTTGTCATAATCTTTGATACTGTGGCTCGTGATGCACTTACGGTTTATGCCGTTTTGGTTACGACAGCTCCTGCAAACTGGTCTCCAATGATCATACCTTTTTTGGAGGTCACTGAGGTCTGACATTTTGCCCAGTAACTGCACCACGCTAATTCAACTTCGACTATGGCACTGCTGTGTGATAGCTTGTATCATTCTGCACCGTCACATCGCGGATGACGTTGTTTCTGTGATTGTTGTTGCGCAGTTAGTGTGCAAAATGTCAGACCTTAAGTGTAGGATAACTCCATTACCACTGCTGGACTACGTGTGTGTGTGTGTGTGTGTGTGTGTGTGTGTGTGTGTGTGTGTGTGTGTGCGCGCGCGCGCGCGTGCGCGCGCTTCCAAAACTTTCGACCTATCTGTGATTACAAACTGATTTTTCTTTTCTATGCTTAAAGCATTACAACATTTATTGAAAGCCAGAGCAACAGAGTGGTTGCAACCATATCTTAGGCAACAGTTTCCTCTGTTGTCCAAGATATAATTGAAGAGGGTAAGAAATCTGATATAAATATATATCAGATTTCAGCTCATTGATTCGAAAGAATTTTAGAGGTAAAAGGAAATTATTAGGATGAGTCAAGTAGTTTTCAGACATGCTTATCAGCGAATATGAGTGACAAATTATAGCTGCCCTCCTGCCCATGTTATAAGTTTCTTATAAATTACATTTGAGTTATCGTTGCATAGCCTGGAGTTTATATGCGATAGCATATGCTGTATCAAGCAGTTCTTTGTGGATCTTTATTTACACGTTTCACTTAAAAGCGTCAATATACAGTAGCGTTAATGATAAAATGCCCATGCACTGTTTTGCTGCTCTGTGCGAAGCTATTGCGTATGGAAGTATGGTATTTAATGATACTGTAACACAATTTATATTTCTACCTTGAAATTTATTGTTGAAAAAATTTAATCTTATTTTTAACGTTCAAAATCTTGAACCGGTGCAATTTTAAGTGAAAGAGTAATGCAGAAGGTAATCCATCTCCAATATTTGGCCTGTGTTTTGCTTTAAAAATTATACTGCACGTGTGTGTGTGTGTGTGTGTGTGTGTGTGTGTGTGTGTGTGTGTGTGTGTGTGTGTGTGTGTGTGTGTGTGTGTGTGTGCGTGTGCGTGCTATTGATAGAAATCTGTTAGTTTCCGTTTATTTTTGTTTTTATATCATGCTAAGAAACGGAATGCTAATTTTACAGAATATATTATTTTTGTAAACTGAATGCTATGCTAAACCAATTTTTTTTTTTTTTTTTTGGAGTCAAACACATTTAACTTAAATTAAATGTCTAGAATTCGATCAGTTATGTAAAAGCAGTAAGGAAAGCCACATTGAACAACTCTATAAGCGAAGCGTACCTTCTGCAGTCTGGTGGTTAAGAAAATTGATTCAGGTACTACAAAGTAGGTTAACATGGCGCCTAAATCAACATGATGAATCGTTGTTTGCTCAACCCTTATTTACCTTTAGGAAAACATCATTAATTACGCCTGAGGTCTGGTACCTTTCCAAAGCTATTTCTAAAACATGTAGTTCATTCATTCCTTCTTAAAAACTCCACCAAAAACTTCATGATTGAAGACTTCGTTGTGGCTCATCGTAACCAACGAGCATACATTTCCTGGAAATGTTAAAAGACATTGGATTTAGTTCCGTATCACTTTTCGAAGACAATCTAGCCTCGACCTTCTTGGGAGAAAAACCTTCAACAAAAGAGGAACTGGGTCTAAGGCTGTTTCTAATAACTTTAGAAACTGCCTTAGACCCAGTTTTTTTCCAAAGGGGAAAAAACAATTTAGGGTTTCCCCCCCCCCTTGGAATAAGGAGTGCATTATAAAAATTGACTGGCAATCCTCTTGAAATTTTATATTACGCTTTAGCTTCGATAATGAAAAAGTCAATTCCTTTCTCTCTCAACCATCTTTCTTGCGAGGAAAAATAATTATATACATATTCACGAAGTCACGTTCATTTTATCACGAGGCGAATTACAAATACAATAGTCCACTTCAAAGATCATTAGTCGGCAGCACATTATTTGCTTCGATAATGGAAAATGTGCTTTGAAAGAGAAAAGTTTTTAAGCTTCCAGCATGGCGTTCAGTACTTCAGTGGAGAAGAAACTCGTCTTGTCCAATCAAAGGACACATTGAATGTCGTATCAATGAAGACAGTATATACAAGAGATACAGAAGTTAAACCGAGATAAATAAGTTATTATTCTTCTTTATAAGGTGGTGATACGTTCTCTTCTGATTACTGTTATCAGGTCTGATCACTTAGATTCCTTGGAGATGAAAAGCGGTAGAGAAGATTGAGAAGATTCAGAGGCGAGTGACCAAGTTGGTGAGTGGTCTGAAGAATGCTCCCTTGGTTCATAGGTAGAGAACAGAGGATATGATAAAAATATTTCAGTTTTAAGTTACTAAAATGTTTTTATAGAATTAATGCACGGGAAATAGTTCAGCAGTTGGCTAGTGTGGAAGAACAATAGGTCATCCCTGGAAATCAAGTAAGAGTGTGTTTAACAAGGTGTGAGGACTAGAGTTTTTGGTTGGAGAGCGGTGAAAGAGTAGAATGTGTTGCCTGACTCAGTTGTAAGTGCTTCGTCTGTCAATGGTCTCCTGCGATGGGCCTTCGGACTCCATGGATGTGCTAGTATAATAATAATAGTAATAATAAAACGAGCCTGTGTAGCTCAGTGGATGTGGCGTTTACACACCACGGCGCTTGACCGCACGAAGGAGGACTTGCTTTCAAATAGTCGGCGACTAGAGGAAATTTTTCTAAGCTTTTTTTCGACCGGTTCCCGAGGTAGTCGATCTCTGGCACGGGCAAGCGGGTTTTTTCTCCCGGAAACTCGGGTTTTTCGTCCCGTAAATTCAAGAAAATCGACCGTAGAACCCACATTATCTCAGATATTAAATATATTGTGTGAGGATTAGGGACCACGAGATGGAGGCACTTGTTGAGCCGTCTCTCTTCACTGCGTGCTGCTTAATTAGTGATAGCCTTGGGCCAGCTATCGTTGATTGGGTATCAGTGGAGATTGAACTACCCACTCACTCTCCAAAATAGAGCTTAAATGGCCTCGCCTACTTCCTATATGGAAATAAAAGGCGTGAGCTTATTTATTTATTTATTTTTTTTATTTAACATTCGAACTTCTAGTTGAAACAGATAAAAATGCACACACACACACACACACACACACCGCGCTTTTCAAAAGTCTCTCACCCGAGTGAAGATATTCCTGTCTTATATGTGAAAGGAAGATAAAGTATTTCCTTTGCATAAAGGAGGTTCTAAGACTGCAGAAAATATTGCAAAGCAATCGCCAGCTCCGGAGTTGTGGTAAAACTATTAGAAAACGTTGGTGTTAAAGACGGAATTCAGGAATGGGTGGATAAGAATATGATATTTTATGGGGGAAACATGATTTTATTGCAGGGTTTTATTATAACTTTTTATAATAAAGTGAAAGCTAAGTTGGACAAAGGGAATGGCTACTCAATGATAATGGTGAATATTGCTGAGGCTTTTGACAGGACAGAATATTGTCCCCACAAAATACTGTTACGCAAATTAAAACAAATGGGGATGGATATTAAACTGGTAATGTAGATAAGCGGATGGCTCATGGAAGATACCCAAATGTAGTGTATGGAGGAGCAAAGTCCAGGATGAAACAGGTAACCAGTGGTGGTGGTGTGCCGCAAGGTTCTGTGTGCTTGGATCACTATTGTTTAATTTGTACATAAATGATATAGGAAATGACTTGAAGAAGGATATTCAGTTTTTTGCTGATGATGCAGAGTTGGGTAGCGTAATAATTAATCAAGGTGAAATAGTGAGCTTGCAAGATGATTTTGATAAGCTGGCAGTATGGGCAAAAATAACGGATATCAGTTCAATATGGAAAAGTGTGAAGTTATGCATTTTGCGATTAAAATATTACAAGCTATGTACCACATTGATGGAAATGCACTCCCATAGAGTGATGAAGCAATATGTGCCCTCTGTTGAAATTCAGAAGGCATATTGCTAAGTTGTCCGAGATAGCTCATAGGATTACTTAGTTATTGAAGAACACTTTAACATGTAGACATAAAGGAGTTGTTATTTCTGTTTATAAGACACTGATACGTTGACATCTGGATTACTGCGCTCAGGTCTGGTCGCCTGGCTTTCTTGGAGATGAATGAGGAAGTGGCAGAAAAGATTCAATGGCGTAAGGAATGTTCCCTATATTGATAGATTGAGAATTTGTGGGTTGAGAAGTTGGTTGATAGTGTTAGATCTTGAATAAGGATCTTTTCATCAAAAGGATCATTCATTCATTCAAGATTTAACAAGAATACAATAATAACCAAGAAATACTTGTACTGTTAGTAAAGAAACAAATTGTTAATAGAGAACATAACTGAATTACCTTGAAATTAAGTACAAAAAAAGAGGAATTTGCCTGTCTAGATAGAAATACTGTTGTTTTAAAACACTAGTAAGAAAAAAATACTCTATGTAAAATGTATGTCAATGCAAACAAAAGTCCAAAGGTCGCATGTGAGTTACCCACGATAAGCATAACGCCCTAAACGAAGGCATTCGTGGAAAGCGAATTGAACTCACGTTCTCCGAAAAGAGCGCTCTTGAGGAGAAGAATTGTGACTAAACAACTTAAGGACCAATAGGAAGGCGCCGTGAGAAAACTTCTGCAACGAAAAGAGGGTGCAACAAGAGATAATAAATGCAGGTTCGCAAGGGTTTCAAGCCCCCTTTTTTTTCTGTTCCTGTTTTCATTCGGACCCACGATGCTGACCAGCGGAAGGGAATTCTACGGCATCGGACGGCAGTCTGATGATAGTGACCAGCGAGACGAGCGTTTGCCCAAAAGAGTGCAGAAAATGGTTGTACGTGACGAGCGAAGTGACCTCCACGTGGACGCAACCCACTGAAGCAGTAAAGTATCTAACAGTAAAGGACGGACAAAGGGGGCACGATAACCTCATGCGGCGGTGGTAATGTACAGAATTTTCTTATTTTAGTAACAATTAGCATTAGAGGAAAAGGGTGAATCAATTTCTAGTTGGAAGAAAAATGGACAATTGCCTAGAGAACTTTTTGAATGACATACATGTATATGCACTGTAACTTGTTAGCTCCATTGGACTGGTAATCGGAGGACTTAAGTTCTTGTGTGAGACCTAATTAATGTGGTGTGGTCTGCGTTACCATTTGAAGTTAAAATTGTAAACTTGTATTTTCCCATACTAAGTGTGTTTTAATTGACCAGAGGATATGAGCTACATGTTCATTAACTAGAGTGTTCAATTATGATTGTCAGTAGATTTAGTATAGGTATTGTGATAAGCTTTTGATATGTTTAAACCTAATTGTAAACTCATTAGATCTTTAATAAATATGTTTTACTATGTAAGCCTGAGTTTTGCTTGAGCATGAGACTAATTTACCACTCATAAAAGTTTAAACCTATGCATAAGGGGAAGGTGTATAATAATTAGAAAGGATAGGGCCATGACTGCAAACTGAGATCTCTCCAGACGCTATATATATTTAACGAATTGAGGTAGCTGCTAGAACTCTCGGAAAGTTTCTCTGAGCAAGGATTCTTCTGTCCTAGGATTCTGACTGGCACAGCTGGAACAAACAAATTTGTCAAAGGTCGAAAAGCAGACGGCCTCAGAGAGATAGACTGGAGATCTCATTCTTAGTTGGTACAAGAGGGGATAATAGTAAAATAGATTTAAAGAAAAACCACGACGTAACGATAGACAGAGAAGAATGGATATAATATAGACATTTAAGTTAAGCCTGTGTAGCTCAGTGAAAGTGGCGCTTGGATCCTCTGTGCTTGGTTCGCTCAAAGTTAGACTTAGGCTTAAGTCCAGTCGCCGAATGGAAGAACTTTATCTAAGCCTATCTTCGACCGGTTTCCAAATTAGTCGATCTCTGGCGCGGGCAAGCGCGTTTTTTCTCCCAGAAACTCGGGTTTTTCACCCGTCAACTCAAGACAATCGACCATAGTACCCACATTATTTCAGACAGTAACATACCCTGTTAGGGTTAGGTATCAAGCGATGGCAGCACTTGTTTGCCGGTCTCTTCATCAGTGGCGGCCTATAATTAGTGATAGACATGGGCTAGCTATCTCTGATTGGCTACCAGTGGAGATTGAACTGCCGCACTCAGTCTCCAAAAGCTACATATTGTGTAAAGCCTACTTCCTATAAGGGAATAAGAGGCTTTATCTGATTTATTATATTGTGTTACTAAAAGGATTTATAGAATTGATGTAGGGAAAATATTTCAGCAGTTGTCTAGTAGGTGAAGAACAAGAGGTCATCCCTGGAAATTAAAAGTGTGGTTCACAAGGGTGTGATGACCAGATTTTTTGCTTGGAGAATGAATGAAATGCATTGCCTGACTTAGTTGTGAGTGCTTCGTCTGTCAATGAGTTCATACTTCGTCTTGAAGAAGTATATTGTGTGGAGAATTTGTGTCTCCTGCAATGAGTCTACTGACTCCACGGAGATGCCCGTATAATAATAATAATAATAACAATAATACGTAATCATCTCATTTTTCTCGCTTCATGACTGAAACGAAAATCGAAAATGTGACACACACACACACCATTATGTGTCACATTTTCGATTTTCGATACTGTTGTGAGAGAAATGAGCAGAATGTTTTAGAACTCCGCTCATTTCTAGAATTTTTAGAATTTTATAGCGGATATTCCTGTAGAAAGAAAAGCGTTCAAAAGTTATCATTTGATATATTACAACAGTGACGACTGGACAAGTATTGGGGGGGGGAAAGAGAATACTACAGGCTGAATTTTCAATGACCTTTGTCATTCGTAGTCTTTCTTACAGAAAGAAATAAAGTTCTGAACCTTAAAGCGATAGAAGGATGGAAGAATGTGAAAAATTACTAGTTTACGTTACGATTTCTAGAGATTATTGTCAATTAAAATTGCAAATGTTTTTATGATTCTTTAAAAGGGAACGCTATATTATTCGAATTAAGGGTTTCAGATCCAACAGTTTTATTTCCAGAGAGAGTTGGAAATAAAAATTCTTTAATAAATTCGGTTGCAACAAATGACTTATTTCGTATGCATTTAGAAAAAGGCTGAGAATTCACTCGCCACTTGTTTCTGATATATATATATATATATATACACTAGGGGACTCCTCCCCCTGACGCCTACAGCTCCCCCCCCCCCCCGAGTTCCGGACTGGTAGGCCGGTTCTCCTTGAATTCTGATGACTCGAATTTTGAAAACTCGAAAGGGGGGTTCCTCCTCGCGGCGCCTATAGCGCCCAACCCCTCCGAGTTGCGGACTGGTAGGCCAGTTCTCCTTGAATTCTGATGACTCGAATTGTGAAGACTCGACACTCAGGGCAGCCCCTGAGTTTCAAAACGTTTCAAATAACTTGACAAAAAACGTGACACAAAAACGTTACAAAAAAGTTTATCATTTTATATTATAGAGTAGATATATTTTTTTTAAAAAAAAGGATTGAATTACTTATGATTATATATAAATATATATATATACGAGGGTTGTTCAATAAGTAATAAGACTAATTTTACTGTCGTGAAACCACTCATCACAATATTAATTTCTGTGGAATAAAGAAATGTTGCTGTCTGTATTAAACAAAAAAGGTTGATAGATGGCGTATACGGGCTGATGTGCCAGAGTGTCACGTGACTAAACGCAAGCTTGTTTCGGCGCGCCAACGAGCTCCGACTAGCGTCGAAATGGAAGCGTCCTTGGAACAGCGTTATGCGATTAAATTTTGTGTGGATGTTGGATGGTTATATATTTGTTATCAACTGGTTGAGTCAGTGGATTTCTGAATATCATCAATTTTGTCTTTTCTGAGTTTAGGTGTATGGAGTTTTTCGTGAGCCAGTCTATGATCAGGTTTATATCATGTTGCATATTTGTTTGTGCTATGCTGCGTTATTATGGATGGATATTATTGCCGTGTCGTCTGCGTATTGGAATATCTTACCTTTGAGTGGTAACTGATTAATATCGTGCGTGTAAATGTTGAATAAAGTTGGGGAGAGTACAGCTCCCTGTGGCACTCCACAGGTTACTGGTAGCTCTCTACTTCGGTTTGACCCGATACGTGTGATATGCTTTCTATTTTGGAGGTAGTTTGTAAACCACCTGTGAAGAGGCCCGTCTATTCCAACATGCCTCAGCTTTTCTAACAAGGTTTGATGTGTAAGTGTATCGAATGCTTTAGTTAGATCTATAAAGACTACGATGGCAATTTTGTTTTTGTCTAAGGCGGTATTAATTACGTCTGTAAAGTCTTCCAAGAGAGATGCTGTTCCCTTAATTTTCTGAAAACCATATTGTGTTTTGGGGATAATATGAAAGATCTCAGTGTATGCCGTGAGTTTCTTCAGTATGATCCGCTCCATAATTTGATTGATAATTGGTAATGTTGCTATGGGTCTGTAATTGCTGATTAAATTTCTTTTTCCTTGTTTGTATATGGGTGTGATTATGGTGATTATGAGTGTGATTATGAACAGATACCAAGTATGTCTTTAGCATACTTGGTATCTGTTCTGTTTTAAATATTTTATTTATTAATTTTAGTAGAATAGGACTTAAACTAGTTGCATGTTGCTTTATATCTTAATAATAATAATAATAATAATAATAATAATAATAATAATAATAATAATAATAGCAATAACAATAAAATGCGAAAAAAAATCAAAGCGCTCCATTCAGTTACACATTTTCCAGGTAGTTAATACTCTCCGGAGAAAATTCAATTGAGAAATGATAAATATTTCATACAGATTGCAAGTCTTTTTTTTAAGCACGCTTTCTTTTTCATTTCATTTTCTTTGCAGATGGGCCAATTATTTGGAAATGACATTAATCATACATTAGGAAAAAACATCTTTAGCTGTATGAGAAATAAGATTAATTTCCAGTGGTAAGTAATCTTAGGACTGAAGATTAATTTCTTGCTTTAGTGGAATATAACATTTTAGTGAGTATAATGAATTTTTTATGCTGAAAAATAGTCGACCGATATAAAACGAGTAACAGGCACTTGCCGAGCTGGTTGGTCGAGTGGTTAACATATTCACTTTCCAACCTACGGGCTGCAGGTTCAATTACCGTCATATGGAAATTTCTAATTGTCTTTAGATGGGAAATGAATTTCATTGCCCATTGTGAGATAACTCGCCGCTTATTGGAGGTCTGAAGTGGCTTGAGAAAGTTGCGTGTTTAGTCTCTAAAACAGGGTTTCCGGATTATGTAAGAATTAAATCAATACAAAAATGTATAAAATTTAGAAAAAAAATTAAAATCCTTAGCGCACAAACGTTGCTGATGTACTGTAGGTTTACAAGTTTTCAATGGTGGCAGTCGCAAAAAATAAAATAAAATAAACTTCATTGGTAGGAAAAGAAAATCTTTTTTGAGTTTAAATTTAAAAACAGTTTATGTTTAATGATTGTGATAAAAGAATCGTACCTTTAATTTACTTTTTTAAAAAGTTGGGGGTAAGCGTGGAAGACCGCAGCAAAGTATTTTTGAAATTGTTTCAAGAAGAGTGAAAAAAGTTTAAGAGAGGAAGTGCTGTGAGTAAATTTCATGCATTTTACTTTTGAATATGTTTGTTGATAATTTTATATACATCTAATTATATAAGTTATACCATTAAAAGATATTATTTAATCATTATTAAGACGATTATTACATTACGGTTCTTATAATTTGGAAATGGGTGCAGAGAACCACTCGCTTCTGGAATACATGCCAGTTATGTCGTAAGTCGCTTATTACATGTAGTGGAAATGAACGACTGCACGTGGGGTTCAAGCTGTAAAACTTGGCCTAAGTCCGAAAATTCTGCCGACAGACAGTAAAAAGTATGACACGGAATGAGGAAGAATGAACTACTTTCCAGACATCATAAACACGCTTACGGAAGGCTGTACACCTAAGCTTCTGGGATACTTTAAATGTCTTAGTAAGAGATAAGCGAACTACTCACCACATAAGAAAATAGAAAGGAAAACATATGTATGAAGTTCTTCGGACAAATGTACTTGAGCACTGCACATTTCGAAGAAAACACCCCTACGGAGATGGCGACCTTAAAATTTGAAACGTTGTTGCAACTGAAATTCAGCTTTCCAACAGCCTGCCGATGAAAACCGTAATGAACATACTGTACTTATGTAAACTTATCATTATCACATTCTTTATACGTACTCGTTGCACAGTGCTAGTTATCCTGGGAAGCTATTAAAGAAAGTTATCCTTTGTTTTTAATATTCATGCAACAAAGCCCAATAAAATCCAAATTATCCAGTAAATAAGAAAGTATTTCTTAAAGTTTCAATATTTTTTGTTTCGGGGGTGAAAAAAAAAGGAATCGTGAAAAAATGATTTTCATGATTTTAAATTTACTGTAACTTTACTGTAATTATTGTGTTCAAATTAAGAACTGAATTTCAAATTGAGATTAGGTTATTTGCTGGTATTCTCATTTAGTCTTCCAATATCACAGAAACACATATTACATGTTTTTCTTTAGTTATTTTATTTTTAACGGCGATAGAATTAATACTGGCGCCTTATATAAGAATATTGTTTAATTAGGTTTCTTCATTTAAACAGATTTCTGTTAAAATGAAGAAGCATCATTTCATGTTATTTATGTTATTAAATAGGAAATAAATCCACATAATGATTATTTTATTGTGCGCAGAGAAATAATAAAAAATAAAATAAATAAATCATATAAATCATTTTTTACATGATGATACATTCGTTGTGCCAAAGGTTAGTACAAAAATGATCCTTATAAAAGGGATATTGAGAACGAGTGGGTCAAAAGATCGATTTGGAGAAATAAAAAAGAGTAGCATGGAAAACGTTTAAAGAAATGTATATAGAGTAGATGAAGAAATATTTGAGGCAGGAGAAATTTAGTTATATATAGGAAAAGCATCGAGCACTGCATTATAACTTGTAAACAGATTGTGTTATTTTTTCGATTAGTAGTTGAGTCCATCTAAAATTACATAGATAGAGAAGAAATGAATATTTCGAGAGAAAGATATAAAAATAAACTTTTTAGGCATACAATCAGGCCATATAAGATCAACAAGAAAGAAATGTGACTGACTTTATAATAAAAAGAAATGCGATTGATTATCATTTGAGCAGGTAGTACCAGTGGTCAGTATGCATTCCAGCATTGCCAATTTCTCTTCAACAGCAAAGTGATTCCGATCGATTTAGTAAATAATAACGGCGTCCCTTTTATCGAGGTTTTAAGTTTGGTCGTAGAAATGAGTGGCAATATCTGGACAAACAAGAGCGAGAGAGAGAGAGAGAGAGAGAATCCGTATCAAATGCTTAATGACACTTTTGGAAAAGTTTCCGAAATTTTTGAAATTCTAACATTTTATGAAATTACTTTTGTCACTTCCATAATTAAGATATCTACGATAATTTGTACATTGAGCAGAAGACCAAATATCAGCGAATGCATGTTGACAACAAAGCACTAAATATTTACGGAGTGTAATATTATTATTTTTTTTTTATTTAAAATTTGATCGTGATAAAATTTTATGCAAAAATACTCGCTATATTCGCTGGAAAAATGATTTCGTCTGACTTTCTTCTGTTCTCCTGAAAACGGTTTCAGTCCTTAGATGATCCAAAAGAATACAGTCCTTTATAAACATTTACCGTCATATTTAATGATGTCATCCTTTTTCGGAACTTCCCTCCCCTCCGTTGCAAAGTTTTCCAGAACTTCAGATCCCTATCCCTAATGTCACATACCCCAGCCTATATAAAGCAAGTTGCCAGAGATACCGAGGTGTGTGTGTGTGTGTGTGTGTGTGTGCGCGCGCTCGAGTACGAGCCCTCACGCAGTTCACCGATAACTGGTTATCAGTGCGCCATAAGTGAATCTAAGCGCATTTCAGAGTCGGCGCTATACATGCCTCATGAAAACTGTTGCCCTATTGAATTTACGTACAACAGAGTTTATAATATTCCCACCGTGGTGTAATTTACAGAAAACATGCAGCCAGCTAATAAATGGATCAAATGACAACGAAATGTAACAGTGGTCTGCAAAGAAGCATATCGGAATGATATCCCACAAGCCCTTTCGGGCATAGAGATGATCCCGCTGAGTTCCATTCCCTTCATCTAAAAACAAATTAAGCACACTGAATAGGAACACTGAAAATGGACACTTAGGGAGGTAGGAAACGTTGCGCAGACTTCTAGTTGTTCCACTGACGGCAGGACCAGTATATGACAACATTAGCAGGAAACAATGGAGCCACATGTTGTGTGAAAACATGAAAACATTGCAGATTAGTGGCAGAAATTAGGGACTCAAATTAGAAAACCCTAAAAAGGGCTTTCTAATTGGAGGACCTTCTTGATATGTAACATCTTAATGCCACAGCCTACTTGAACAATGAGCAGATTGCATTCCTTCCTGTTTACAATTTATATATATATATATATCTGTTTAGGTTACTTCCAGAAGGATAATTCACCTTCTCACAAGATACAGATTGTTTAGGAATAGTTCCAGGAACAGGAAGTGAATTCAGCTATACTTCATCGTGTCATTCACTGAATTTGGGATGCGGTTTGAGGTCGATTTGAAACTGCTCTAAGAGCTAAAAAGGTTACTACTCATTTTTAGGCTGGTTTACTTAATAAACTGGTCATTCCATGACCAGTTTATTAAGATTAGGATAATTCAGTTACTGCCCTTTATATCTCAAAACCAGATTTCACCGTTCTTCTGGAGTGGTCCTCAGATTAAAAGGCGAATACCTAATAACCATTACTCAATCTCATAGAGCCTCCTTAGCTTAGTCGGTATAGACGAAGCTCTTTGGTCGAAAAGACCTGGGTTCGATTCTCGTCAGTGAGGTACCTTTATCTGGTGTCTCTTTCGACGAAAGGTGAGTTTGCCGGTCTCATACGGAGGTAGAGAGTTTTTCAAATCCGGAAACTCGGGTTTTTCGTCCCCAGAACAGGCCAGGCAAACCTACCCAGTGAACACACACGAATTACAGTCATGAATACTGCCCTTAGGGATGCAGCTAGGAGTGACGAACCGACCGCATCACAATTCATCGTGAACCCCTCATTAGGGGACTCTTCCAGTCCTAAAGGGATGGATGAGGCTAATCTATCAACTGTCTCATCAAGTGAGTTACTCTTTTTAGGTGGGTGCACTTCGCGAAATGTGTAAGAATCATTCCGATAAGAATCGTTCTGCTTGTACGCAATTTATCCTGAAATTGTGGTTGGAGTGATTTTACTCAATTCGATATTTTGGAATCCGTACAACCTTTCATGGGTTGGATACACATAACAAATACTGTCTAAACCTCATTTCCGAGAAAAAAAAAATGTTATGCTTGTATGAAACTAGCTAACTCACCATCAGTTGAAAAACGTGCATAAAGATTTCTTTTTATGTCCTTGACTCGATTTGAACCCACATCTTTTATTCAAATGATAAATGTTGTGTTTAATCGCGACTAGTTGTATATGGATTAGCACATAATAATAATAATAATAATAATAATAATTACGCACTTCCAGCAAGTGACCAATCAATAACTCGTTACTATATTCTTCAGACTGTCATTTGAATTTGACTTAATACTACATTTGAAGGACTATTTCAGTTTCCATCCTGTTATTTTGTTATTTTGAATTACGGCCAAAACAACTTGCGTAGATTCTTCTTATTGCGTAAATTCTTCTGGCCGGTTTTCAGTTTTGTTAGATGAAAAACCCGAGTTTCTGGTGGACTGGACCCTACCACCGCCATATGAAGCCTGCAAAATCGCCTTCGGTTGAAAAGACATTATAAAGATTCATTCTTTCTAGACAGAACATTCCATCCAAAGGCCAGCATTAATACCTGCTGAGCTGTTAGGACTATTTCAACCTTCCATCAGATGATTCTATCCTAGGAAGTAGACATAGGATGCTCGAAGATAACGACACTTACTGTTTTCTTACAATAACCGTGGAAAATAGATGCAGTTCATTTGCGCAAATATCTAATTGACAGTTAAACGAAATAAATTATGTAGTGAGAATAGCTGCCACAACGTTGCAAAGAGGAGCGACTTCGAAAAAGAACTGGAAATATGTTTCCTGGTATTCATCGATAACTATTACTTACATTTCTTTATGATATCGAAAGGCTTATATTTTAATAAGAGACTGCTATAGTTTATTTATTTATTTAGACTCTGTGTTAGCTGTTCACAATTTAGTGGAGTCAAACATAGCAAGGACAATGGATTAGAGTGCAATACCACTTATTGAATAAATTCCCGATTTATTATGAAATGTCTATTTATAATCATAAACCAAGACAAATCTGTGATGATGAAGCAGACGATTCCAGTGCCTTCATAAATGATAAAAAGAACTGTACTGCATTCGTGACGAATTTAGGGAGACCCATTAGCTGGCATATGCAGAATGCAGTGGGAAAGATACTCTAAGAAATTGCGTTCGTTATTTTTGTTCTTGAAGTAATATTTTACAGCCTACGGGTGATTTGTCCAATCCCTTGGGGCCATGGGCAGGGCAAATAAGAAAGTATGAGGGATGTTTTGCTCTTATACTATCTTCATGTTCTTGAAAATAAAACTAAAATATATTTGGTGTGTAAATTATATTTTTAAACTTGTGGCTAGGATAAAAAGAGTTTTCTTTTCTTCATTCACACTGTGTTATACTAAAAAATAATAAAAAGTTTTTAACGGTTATGTTTTGTGATAATTCTGTAATGAAAAATTCAGATGTAATGAAATCAGTAAAACATACTCAAATGAAAAGATGGTAATAGTTTTCTAAGTTGTTACTATCAATATTTCTTTCCTTCCTCATACTACGAGTCTATATTTCTCCATTTAGGCTACATTTTGTAGTGTACTAAAGTGAGGTAGAAGTGAAATTAATTCTTTGATTTTGTACAAAAGTCGAGAGAATAATGTAATAAAAGTTTGAGTTTCTTGAGAAGCTCAAGTGGATGGTTTGAATGTTTGCTAGGAAAAATAAAACGCAAAAATAATTAGCATAAGTAAGACTGAATCCAAAACTCTGCTTTCATTGCGATGCAGCAGATTCGTCGCATGCTTGTCTCTGTGTATTTCGCCATTCCGTTAAAGGTTAAGCATAGATTACTAACTACAGCCTCGACTGCATTATGGCATCATCTTACGCAAAGCGCAGCACATTATAAATAATTTTCAAAAGCATGTTGTTAACACTGCCTGAAAAGAACAGACGCAAAGTGCTTACTGATATAATTCTCAGACCATTTCGCGCAGGTGGTCAAGGTCTGGTCACTTGCCAAGTAAAGCAGTCGTTTTTTGCCTTTCTAAAATAGTCGCAAGTTCTATGAAGGATTTTCCATTCCCGTATTACTAGGACCTCATCACCAAAGTGTACACACAAATATTTTTCGCACGTGCTCTCCGCGAGACTCATTTTGAAGCTTGCACAGATAATATCTGAAACAGTACTTCAGTGCAATGCTCGACGACTTCAGTATCCAATAAGAAGTTCTGTTTGGTTTCTCCAATGATTAAAGAGAGGACTTTTTTAATGTTTGTCACGTGCTCATTACAAATCATCACGTAAAGGAGACTTGTCTACGCACTGATTTATCTCAGAAAGCTGGACAATTTCTAAAGGTGTAGTGTATTTTTCTTGTCATGAAGACAGGTGAAATAACGTACTGTTGATATTTATTCCACGATAGGTGGTGCTCTTTTAGCCTTAACTATCTTTTGAAAATCTTTTCAACAACTCTTTGAAAAAGACTTCCAAAATCCTTTTCACCGAAGAATCAGGTGGATATCTGAAGGGGAATGTTATTCAAAATTTAATTCAAAAAAGTGCTATTCGAAATTAGGAAGCAAATGATAAAATAAGAGTGGAAAGTAATAAAGACACTTGCAAACAATATATTATAAAATAAAAAAATCCAGTAATATCTTTTTATGTCCCAAAGGAGTAGGTAGAGCTCTTTTAAGTTCAACTAACTTTTTTAAAATTAGGGTGAGCTAGTCTCCGTCTCAACCATCACCAAAAGCCCATGACTTTTGATGATTTTATAAGCATTGAGCGAGAGTATGGCAGATGACCATTGCCATCCTGTGATCCTAAAACCTAATACTTGTATCGTTTGTCTGAAATTGTGTGCTTTATCGTTGATTTTTTTTATGAGATTTGGAGTTAAAAATCCAAGTTTCCTGCCGGAAACCGGCTAAAAAAAAAAGGCTTAGAAAAAGTTATAGTTGGTTACTAAAACTGAATCTATAATGGTCTTTCTTCTGGTGATCTAGCATTATGGTGCAAAAGACAAGGCTACAGGCACCTACAGTAAAATAAACATATATTTAATGCATTTGCTAAATAAAAATTGCTTGCTTGGTTCAATTTTTTTATATTACCTACTGAAATGTTTTTATACTATTTAAATGCATTTCAAATCGCATTTGGAACTAACTTCCTTAACGGTAACATAAAACCAATTTATTTATAATAATTGAATAAATTTAATTATCGGTTAAAAGTATTCACATTAATTTTCAGTTATGGTTCATTTAGTTTCTATTGCACACAAATCTATCATTGTTCAGAACTCTTACGCATGTTCAAAGAAAATCAAGTGCATAATGGCATTACACAGACTTGCAACATATATTATGATACATGAGAGTCATTCAGCGGTATATTTATTGCTTGTGTTAGCGGGAGCTATATTTAAAACTCTGCCGTGCCAGTACTTGTCTAAAGGAAGAGGGAATGACTCAACTTCGTCAGATGAAACTGTAGTGAGCACCTCATACATTCTGGAAGGCGCACAACTGGAAGAGACAACAAAGTGTTTATGAATGAATCACTGTTTCACCTGGAGGATGAAATACACGTGTTCTCCTCCACAAGTAAAAGGGATTTTTTTTGGCTTTCATACTAGTTTAATGTATCAAATCCTTAACCTTTCTGTTCTTTAATTTTCACTTTAATGTCAGATGTGAGGTAACGTTACTGTTCATGGTTGAAGATTCCTCATTTGAGAATATAATTCTGAAAATTAACGGATTTAAATGTATGGAATAAACTAATTAAGCTAAATAAATTATTTTATTTAGCTATCCACGCTATTTAAATATATATAATATATATATATAAACTGAATACCTGATAATTTCATTCATAAAAATGAATTATCAAATTAAATTTTTAAAAAGGAATGGTTTGGGAAACAATTAGTCCCAGAACCAGCATTGATCAGGCTAAGAAAATGTTCCTCACATCCTTGATATTTTAGAAAGGGAAAGGCGGGCGAGAGTTTGTTCTATGTATAGAAATTTAGAGACATTCAGGAATATTTCTAAATATTTGATAAAGGGAGACATAACCGTCAGTGACCTCTCTCTCTCTCTCTCTCTCTCTCTCTCTCTCTCTCTCTCTCTCTCTCTTAAGTGTACGTACACGCATTGCAACTACTAAAAAAAGTTTCTCGTTGGATGTTTTCATCCAATCCTTATGTTTACTCTCTTTTAATTTCTTAAATAATTTTGGAATATTTGATCCAGATTCTTAAAAAAAAAAGTAATTAGGTAATACATGATTTTAATCGTCTGATGTAAGACCAACATCTTGCTTTATTGGGGATGTCAAATGGCTTGATAAAGTATCACATTTAGTCTCTAAAGCAAGGTTTCTGGATTATTTAACCGTAGACTACCCAAGCTGCTTATATGGTATAGTTTCTAACCATTTGTGGATAAGATCGTCATAAACAAAACTGAACTAATGGTAAACTATCAGCCTTAATGACCAAATAGACAATGTTTCCACTCTTCAGCGAATAAGCAGCGAGTTTGACATAGAGTTTGAAATATCTTTAGATAGGTGATGAATGTGAGACCCACCGTGGCTTGAAAAAGCTCTACAATGTTTCGTTTCTGGAGCAGAGTTCCAGGATTATCTAACCCTTAGCCCAGAGGCGTAGCTAGGGGGGGGGAGGTCCGCCCCGGGCGGCACTTTAAACCTTTTTGAACTTTTGCAGTTAATTCTGAAATACAGTCTCGAGAACTCATTCCCAAATATTGCAATACTACTGCGAATTTTCCTCACAATTGCTATAAATGTTGCTAGTTGTGAGAGGAGTTTTTCTAAATAAAATTAATTAGGAATTACCCATGTTACTATGAAATAAACTTCGCCAATGTCATCGACGATTTTGCTACAGAAAAGCAAGAAAAATAACATTTTAGAATGTTGAAATTAAAGTTTCACTTCAAAAATAAATATTTTTGAAGTAAAACTTCAAAAATATTTATTTTTGAAGTTTTGTTCTGAGTTACTTTCTTACTCGGGGGGGGGCGTAGGCACCAGGGGGGGGGGGTTCGGGTTCCCCTCTTTCGAGTTTTCAAAATTCGTTTTCAAAATTGTTAATCACCACACTCCCCCACACACACGAAAGGGGGCGGAGCCCCCTTTCGAGTCTGTGGGGGGGTGGAGGGGGGATTAACACCAATAATAACGATAAGGTTAAACTTCTTTTTTTTGCGAGCGAATTAACTAGCCCATAATCAATTAGTCTTTCAACTTCAATGACCGAAAATGTTTCTCGATGTCGCTAATTAGAGCGTATCATCAATACTTTTTTCATCTGAGAAATACAGAAGAAAGAACCTATGTTACCAAAAAGATCGTTCATATATTATACTATTTAACTAACAGTATATTTATAATAAAGATGTCGACATGATCACCTGAGTGATTAACGTACTCGCTTTCGATCAATAGGCTGCTGGTGTCTTTAGATGGTAGATGAATTTCATCTTCCCGTGCAAGACCGCTGCTCTGCTTACGTGAGGTCTGAGGTATTTTGAAAAAAATATCATGTTTAGTCTCTAGAGAAGATTTCCGGACTGTAAAAATATAAAAAATTATTTTAAAAAATTCCATAGTCCATCCACAGTACCGATGTACTATAGATTTACAATATTTCCCGAAGGGGGGACAATAATAATCGTGTTGACTGCAAGATCTGCCAATATCAAGTAACTAAATTGTTCAAATTCTATAATATCACTATACATATATGATATAAGTGTTAAATAATACATAGTTTTAATAATATTACGTATAAGTAATATAGAAATACTAGGGGGGGGCTCCTCCCCCTGACGCCTACGGCTCCCAACCCTCCGAGTTCCGGACTGGTAGGCCGGTTCTCCTTGAATTCTGATGACCCGAATTTTGAAGAGACTCGACACTCAGGGTAGTTCCTGAGTTTCAAAACGTTTCAAATAACTTGACAAAAAACGTGACACAAAAATGTTTCATAAAATGGCTTATCATTTTATATCTATAGGGTAGATTATATTATACATATTTGATATTATATTATCAAACTCAACTGTCGATAGTCCGTTCAGCTACACATCCCATTATAAGATGGCAACAGTTCAGCAAAAGCTTCGTGTATTTAACAGTGCGCAAAATTTGGGTTGATCATTTGTGCAGGCAATTCTGTCAGGCTAATCCACCATCTGTGTAGAATGCTCGAGAAAAAGTTGAGCTCGTTCCAGGATCAATTTTAGAATCTCGAAAAACTCAACAACCAGTGTAAGTTTGGAATTTGATATTTCTGTCCGCTGTTTACATAGTACTACATTATTGTTACAAATTGTCGATCATATTACTGAAACTAATAGACATGTTATCTCGGAATTTGCTACGATAATATATGAAATAATGAAATAAACCAACATTGAAACTAACTGAGTTACTTTCTTAGCTCAGTTGGTTTCGACCAATGAGCCCTTGGGTGGGAAAAACCTGGGTTGGAATCTACTCTATGACGCGAGGAACCTTTATCATAACTTTTAAAGGTGTCTCACTGAAGTTGAGGATTGTTTTTCCAAGAAACTCTGGTTTTTCATTTTTCAATGCAGGAAAACCGGCTCCTTGAACACACACACATCTCTAGATGTAAAATATTCGATTTTAGGGGATGCAGAAGAGGAGCGGCATAACGGCTGCATTAAATGCTGTAAATCTCTAACCAGAGATCCTACCGTCCTTGGGAATGAAGGAGATGAAAGGGAAGAGGAGTGTATAAGTCGTTGTAAAGTGCGTATATAATATGACTTACAAACATAGAAGTGCTGGGTTCGTTTTTCTTTGATGTGAAAACAACAGAGTATAATTTTTGTTATAACTTAGTAAAAGGCTCTCTTTCATTTATCATCATCATCATCATACGTATCAAGGATTTAGGCCTAGCATGGCCTGTTCCAGCCTTAGAAGTCATCGTTGAATCGTTTAAGAGGACGTCCTGGTTTTCTTTTTCCTAATGGCTTGTACTTTAAGGCTTGTTTTGGTAATCTTTCTGTTTTCATTCTTTGAACGTGTTCCATCCATTTATGTTTATATTTTTTAATTTTTTCTATTACTGGTTCTTGGTTTAATTCTTTCATAATATCTTCGTTTCTTTTGTGATCAAATAGGGTATACTTTGCAGTTTTTCTCATAAACTTCATTTCTGCTGTTGTTAATCTTTGTTTGTCTTTTTGTTTTATTGTCCAGATTTCGCTTCCATACATTAAGACCGCTAAGGCTAATGTATTGTATACTTTTAGCCTGGTTTGTTTTTGAACTAGGTTTGGTTTAAATATAGAGTTAATTACACCTGTTATTTTTAAATATTTTGCAATTTTTACGTTTATATCTTTTTCATTTTCATATGTGATCATACATCCTAGGTAGTTAAATGAATTCACCTGTTCTAAGATCTTGTTATCTATTACTATTTTAGTTTTTGCTGGATCTTGTCCTTTAAAGGCCATAGTTTTTGATTTTTCTGTTGATATTATCATACCATAATCTTTGGATATCTCATTTAGATTTAAAATAGCTTTCTGTAAGTTATCTTCAGAATTTGTAATTATTATTTGGTCGTCTGCAAAGAGGAGAGTGTTTAAGTTAACTGTAGGTGAAAGTTTAATTCCTTGGTGTAAATTTTTCTCTTTCATTTATCAAGTTAAAATATGCTGTAAAATATAAAATATGAAAAACCATTTGAATCCCTCTTCCCACAACTGTACCAAGCGTTAGATGAATAACGTTTGCTTCTATCTCAGAATAATGTAGAAGTGTATTATAAATAAAGCTAATAAAGTTGTTTCTTAAATTCATTTATGTAGATCATTATAATACATTTATTCAACGAACATCTCTGAAATTTTAATTTTCTTTCTCAAAGACTCGTTCATCGATATTCCAGTTAATGCGACATCTTGTGGTTATTGAAATCTGCGTTGCTGGAAAGTCATTTTTCTGTTGTTTTCTTGAGAAAGATTTTTTGATAGAGCACAATATGTTTAATATGTTTATGATATATGTATTATATATATAAATATCTTAGATTAGTCTAGTCTTAGGTCTTTGAGATTAGTTATATGTTTCCACCAACTGGGATTTTCGATGTGCTATATATATATATATATATATATATATATATATATATATATATATATATGCATATATATATATTTATATGCACTCACCGCTATATATATATATAAAGCGGTGAGTGCATTTATGAATGAGTTTAAGAGATAAGAGATGACAGCTGGTATGGGTGATGTATGACTTCCGTCAATGAGTACTTCACTTGTCGGAGGTCTCTGATAATATTAATAATCGTCATCATTCATGGTCGTATTAGGCTCAACGGCCTGTCACGGTCAAGTCTTGGCTTCTCGGAAACTCAATACTGCTTGTGACAGAGTGGTTAATCCTATCTGCATTGTGTGCTGTGACTGTAACTTGCATGTTTTCTTCTGACCGGTTTTCCTTATGAAAAACTCGAGTTTTCTGGAGGGAAAGAAAACTCCGCCACCTCCGTACGAGCTCCACTAATTTACCTTCATTTGAGGAGTCCCGATAATTGTTCATTGTTGCTAGACGGAATTCTAATCCTGGTCTTTCTATCCAAAGTGATTTGTTTGTAACGATTGAGCTACTGAGACTCCCAGTAATAAGAATAATGATAATATTTTGTTTTGTTTTCGGAGCCATTCTGGGAAGCGAAAGATAAAACAGAAGAAACATGTAGGAGGATAAAATAAAGCTACTTGACAAAGATTATATAAAAAAAGTGTAATAGTCTTATAAAATAGAAGATTTTTTTTTGTCAGCCATTTGAAACTGAAAGCATTTTTGAAATATGTAAATCCATCTGGCATGACGTTTGTGTGTAGAAGATTCTACATTGTCTGTTGTCATAACGTAAAACTTTCCCTCGTTAATTGATTCTTTTGACTTAGTATACTGCAAAGTTTAATAGCCAATTTTATAGTTTCATCGATGCTCAGCTTACCTTGCTTGCGCAAATATACTCATAAGATAAAATGTTTTGCAATTTTGCATACTGTACTTTACCGTCTATCATGCACAAAGGTATTTCTTAAGTGGAGAACCCCACTTATCTTGAGTCATTATCTCCACTATGGCAAGGAGAGTACAGAGAGGCTTTTTTTTTTCAAACTGGATCTTCTTACTAGTATTCAGATTGTGAACCCACCTGATGCATAAAAATAGAACAGATAAACATTATCGGATGCATTTCAAAGTTTTTCTTTTGAGATACATAACCATTACTCCAGCCCGAAAAGGGGGGGAACCGAACTTAGTGAACAGCACTAGATAGTGTATTCTGAACTAATAATTCAGAAGAAAAAAAAGTTCAAGTCATTGATTCAGAACAAATCCGAACTTTCTCCAAAGAAGTTTAGTCAGCATATCAACTCTGTTTTGAAAACTACGAAAGAAAAATTGCCTTCTTTGAAGCTTTTGGTAATAATGATTTAGACATAAATACACTGTCATTCTAACTTCAGTTCATTTTGAACGGCTGAAAATTTAATTAGTTAAAAGACATAATGAATACTGTAAATCAAAAAAAGAAATATCAGAGGATAAAAAATGAAATACAAGAAATAGATAAAAAAGAAAGAAAAAATTCCAGTTGCAGTATGGAAATCAGTGAAAGAGGACAATAACAACAAAGTCAATGTCAGGAAATAACTTGTAATTTACGGAACTCAAAGACAAAACGTTTGATAAATGTTTTTCGAAATAAAAGGTTAGATGTAGTCTCTATTACAGACATAAGCGCTAAAATTAAAAGATTCACACTAAATAGGGTGAATCTTATCATTGGGGGGGGGGGGGAGTAAAAGAACTGCAAAGAAATTTATTGGGGTTAATGAAACAATTATTGTGAATAGTGTGGAGTCTTAAAAACTATTTTTGCATCAACGTTAGTGCTGATGATTAGAGTATAGTAGAGTGATGATGTTTCTAAAAAATCTTCATGATTTACTAATGGAAAAGCCTTTTTTTTTCATATATCTTTCCTTTCCGGGTTGTCTACAACTTTCCTCCATGAAGACAATATCATTATTTTTAACTACGCCAAGAAAGGGGGGAAAAAACTGTCCACTCAGCACATTATCTCATAAAGTAGGTCAATGAATAGGCCCATGACCTGATTGTTCTTTTTTATCCAGATCACCACCTTGTCTGCGTATATAACTGTACAATACCAACAAGTCTGCAAATCTTTATGCCGTGGGCGGTGGACGTATGTCTATCTTGAACCCTCAGCTAAAAATACATGCTGAAAATAGTTGACAAGACCGAACAATTGTTGAGATTAAGTTACAGCATCGTAGTGACATTGAAGATTTTATTATAGCTGTTCAGTTGCTGGGTATCTGGCTGATCACATATCCGTAAATAATATACCTTCAACTCTATTCTAAAACGCTTATCAAGTAAGGAATAATTATAAACTTTGTAAATCTAAGTTTTCAGTTTTTTGTTGTTGACGGCGTAGTGGGGATTGTTCAATTTTCTTTAGTCTCATATTTCACAATAAACAGCACCAAACAATAGAAATAATGTAGATTACACTTCTACCACATCTACATCGTTCTCATACCCCATTGCAAGTTACAGATAGCCACATCTTTACTTTTTAAACGCATATTTTCTCCCAAAGTACTTGGGGAGAAAATATGCGTTTAACTTAATTCTTAATTGCAGTCCCTAACTAGTCCCCAATTTTTGTTTTTTTACTTCCCTTTCCCAGATCAGGTGTTCGGTATTCTAATTCTCTAATTCTGGTGCTATCTAAGCGATTCCTTGCACAAATGTAAGTCCTCTAGACTACTCCCAACCGACATTGTTATCTTGTTATTGATATCAAACCTTTACTGTTACTGGATGCAAAATCTTTCGACTACCATATGAGACCGATTACTCCTCTATGACTGAAAACGTCCAAGAGTATTTCCGAAGAAATATTCTTGGTCAGCAACGAGAATGGAATTCTTATAATTTTCTATAACAAACAGGCTCATATCTGTCCAACTAAACTAAAGAGATTTTCATTTTCACTTTACTCTTACCAAGTGGATATTTCATTTATTATAAAAGTTTTAATTTTTTATAAAATTCATTTTATAAGAAATAGGCACCGTTAAGATTCTTTGCAGGTGCCTATGTAGCTTTTCGGCAATGACGTTTGCATCCATAGCACTGGGTCACCTGAAGAAAGATCGTTCAAAGTTCTGTTCCTCGCCGTCTCCGAATAAGAGACAGAAAAAACTCTCTTTAACCGGTTCCAGAGTTAAATTGTAGAGATCACCGACAATAATACGAGTATTAAGTTTTGCGCGAGATATCGGCTGTTGGTAGCATCTCCCGGAAACCTTTGATTTTATTAATATTTCGGGCTTGCTATCAATAAATGTTTGAGAGATGGAGACCAACTGCCCAGTCTTCAAAAGTCAGTTAGACTTTTGACTATTCTAACTGACTTTTAAAGTCAGTTAGAGCTAAAGGAGTTACACCCTTTGGCGAATAAAAGGCGTTAGAGGTTTTTATTCTTATTTAATAAACATAACAAAAATTTACGTTTCGCCTTACTATTGTTTATCTGTATATTATTATTTACATGGCATCCGCTAGGAATTTTACATAATTGAAGTAGGATGTTGCATCTGGCATTGTAGTGGCCTAAATTTACATTGAAATTAAAGAACATCCTACTTCCCAATCTGGGATCCACGGTAATATGTGAGGGTTTTCACAAGATATTCATCTTTGAGAACAAGTATTTTATGTTATGAACAGCCTTGATGTACTGCCACGGACTGTACAGACCGACAACGCATTCTGGCACCTCTATGTGCATGCCACATATCGATGTATATTTCCAGTTTACGGCTTAATTGCATTTTCTGTCTTTTTCGTTGTACAGATTTTCGTTGTACAGGGAACATATTAAAAAACTAAAGTATTATTTTGCTCGTATACATTCTTTTTTCATAAGACATCTTTAATTTTCTAGTATTTCTAGCGCCGGATGTAAAAACAGGCCATAATTAAAGAAAAAAATTGGTCCAATCCAATCCCATTCATATGGGTCCGCCATATTTTTCAAATTAAAATTTCTGGTTTTCTAATTCTAGTTTATCGAAAATCTTTTAAAACTTCCATAATGTGAGGTCCAACAAATATACCTTCCTTAAGACTGGGTTGTGAATTTTTAGAAATCTTGAAGTTGAGTACTGGAATACAGATTCATTTTTATCCGTTGCTTTAACAAAGTATTCATGGTATCCATTTCAATTGCAATGATTGTTCAGGCGTGTTTTCTTGGATCATCATGAGACTTTTGTTTTATTTAAAACAAAAGTCTCTCCTGCTCTTAATCATTTTGGGAAGGCATATTTTTAGCATGATGTTCCTTTTCTGCCATGTTGTCCAACAAGCACGAAATACGAATGTTTCGTAAATTGTCCTTGCACACCCAGTAGTAACTCAGTTTACTTTAAAATTACAATAAATTTTTGGGGACTCCATTGATCTCCCCCATATCTCATTAGTTCTATCAGCTTAGGCACGTTCTCAAAATGCTTTCTTCTCACTTATTGAGCATGTGAGAATATGATAGGCTTTTTGTTTCCTGCTATACAGCAAAACCAGATTCCGAGTTAATTTGCATAGTTCATCGCCATAAGCACCGATTTTATGTTTAATAATGTGTAAATTTGTATGTTCTTGTTTTCTAAAAATAAATAAGAAAATATATCTTAATGTGATGTATGAGTAATAAAAATTCTTAGGAAAATTTGATAAAGATGAAATATCGCTTACGATGTAGGTGACACAGAGAGAGAGAGAGAGAGAGAGAGAGTACCCTGAAAAATTGGAGGAAAAATCAGAAAAAAAACGAGAATTTTTTTTATATTCATTTATCGTCATCGGTATTATCAGTGCTTAAGTTACTCAAAACAGCTATTTAGTAAGCAGAAGATTATATCTTCGCATCCCTGTGACCTAAGAATTGAAATAATTTAGAATGCATACCATTTCCGCAGTCCTTATCTTCTGAGAATTTAATGACTAGATTATTCAGAGTTCATTCTTACATTCCCTTAGTAGATAAATCTCTTGTCCTAAAACTTTCCTCCAAACTTAGTTAACTTCTCTTTGATTCTCTTACTTATAATCTTGAATACACATTTTTAACTATTTTTATCTTTTGAAAATAGATCAACTGCTCAGTCATTCCTTTGGGTTTGTAGTGCTGATGACACTTCCGGCATCCGGTTTCATTCAAAATCAGAATCAGAAAGAATCAGTTCTTTGAAAAGTTTAATAATATCCGTCCTCAAAGGAAATTTGTCATGAAAAAGATAAATATAATGAGTTAATTACTAAAGAAAGAGTTCAAAGGATTCATTTCGGCGATGTAAAATTACATACGCAAAATGGATATTAAATCCAACATTATTTCAAAGCCGAATGTTTGCAGAAACTAGGAAGGTTTCGTGAGTTGTCCTGAGAGTTTACGAGAATACAATCCTCGACATCCCCAAGTTGCCTTAGCTTGGCAACTCGGGGATGAATAAAAGGCGAATATATGCACACTTGGACAGCGCTCTTGCCTTTTAAGTAGTCCAAGCTAAGACAACTCGGGGATGCCGAGGATTGTATTCTCGTAAGCTCTCAGACCAACTTACGAAACTTTCATAGTTTCCACAAACATTCGGCTTTGAAATAATGTTGGATTTAATATCCACTTTGCCTATGTGGATATAATGAGCAATGAGTTAATCTTAATGAGTTAATCTTATTAGATATTCTTATTTCGTGAACAATAGGTAGTATTCTGTACTTCTCATTATACCACAAACTATCATTCATAGGCTGATATTTGCAAGCAATTCGAAAATATTATCCGTCAGAGAAATATATTATTATTATTATTATTCTGCCCAAGAATCTAAGAATAGTCTGTCAGGTAGCGTCGTAAAATATGGACTGTTCCAAGAAATGCCATTTTTGGTAGATCATATTGGGGGTCACTTCGTTGATGTTTAATTCTTGTAAATAGTTGGATAGCTTTTTTCAAATTGCACCAAGTGCACCGATAACTGTTGGGATGATTTTGGTGTGCTTTAAACCGCAGCCGGCCAACTTCAATGGCCAGATCTCGATAATTAGTAATTTTTTTCCAGTTCTTTGTTGTTAACGCTAGGTACAACGATATCAATAATCCAAACTTTTATTATTATTATTATTATTATTATTATTATTATTATTATTATTAGAGACCTCCAGGGAGTCAGGGACTCATCGAGGAAGGCGACACACACACTACACATACCAGCTATCATACTTATTCTTGAATTCATTCACACTTCTTGTACTCACACCATCCAATTGCAATCCATTCCAATCACGTACCACTCTATGAGAGAAAAATCTAGACCTCATCCCTTTCTTAGCGGCATTAATTTTAAGCTTCCAAGGATGACCTCTCGTCTTTTCCTCACCCTCCATAAAATGAAAAATTCAATCAGCTGAAATCCTGTATGATCCTTTCTTTCTCCCTCTTTCTCCCGTTTGCTAGTGTGGGCAGTCTAGAAATTCTCAATCTGTCTTCATAATCAGTATTCCACAATCCTGATATCATTTTTAACACTCTCCTTTGCTCTCTCTCTCTCTCTCTCTCTCTCTCTCTCTCTCTCTCCACTGCATTAAAATCACAACAGAAACCAGAACAGAAGACCATACCTCTGCACAATAGTCGAAGTGAGGTTTCATCAAGACCTTGTAAAGAGACAAAATGGCATCCTTATCTTTACACTTCAAAGTTCTTTCAGCATTGCAATTATCTTTGAGTTGTATTTGCAATCTTTGCTACATGGCCCCTGAACTTCAACTTGCTATCTACTAACACTCCAAGATCCCAAGCCTGATCAGTCTTTTCCAGCATAATCCTACCAATATAATACGCCATTGGATATTTAATCACTCCAAAGTATTTACTTTGCATTTACTGACATTGAACTGACATCCATTCGCCCACGCCCGCAATTCCAGCCTATTAAAATCTGCAAGTACTGCATATCAGAGCATTCCTGATTACCCTACCTATCTTTGCACCATAAGCAAATAGCTGTATGTCGCCTGTCAAATCCTTCCCAATATCATTAGTGTACAAATTGAATAATAGTAGACCAAGCACTGATCCTTGTGGCACACCACTTGTTACCTTAAATCTTTCAGATTGACATCCTCCGTATACCACTTTTTGATCAGTCAGCCATCCTATTATCCACGCTAATATTGTATAACCAAAACCGATTTTCTCCAATTTATGCAGCAGTCTGCCATGCTGTATTCTTTCAAAATCCTTGGAAAAAATCCAAAAGTGTCATGGTGTATCCATTCCCCTTGTCTAATTAAATTGTAATATTATTATAGAATGTGAGTAAGTTGCTAAAACATGATCTTTTCTTAGTAAACCCATGTTGTTCATTGCAAAGTAGAGATTCACTGTTAGCCCATTTCTGAATGCGAGCCCTAAGCATTTTTTTTTTAAATCTTCACCACCACTCCTGAGATACTAATTGGTCGATAATTGGATACTTCAGTCTTTGTATCAGTCTTGTTCGATGGAATTACCACACAATCTTTCCATTCCTGCGATGTATCATCGGGGAAACATTGCTAAGTAGGATCCATAACACCTGTGTTACTTACGAGTAGCTTTGCAGCCTTGTCTATGATGCAATGAATACTTCGGTCTTTGTATCAGTCTTGTTCGATGGAATTACCACACAATCTTTCCATTCCTGCGATGTATCATCGGGGAAACATTGCTAAGTAGGATCCATAACACCTGTGTTACTTACGAGTAGCTTTGCAGCCTTGTCTATGATGCAATGAATACTTCGGTCTTTGTATCAGTCTTGTTCGATGGAATTACCACACAATCTTTCCATTCCTGCGATGTATCATCGGGGAAACATTGCTAAGTAGGATCCATAACACCTGTGTTACTTACGAGTAGCTTTGCAGCCTTGTCTATGATGCAAGGAAAAGGTACATTCCGAAAGTTATCCAGTGTCATAAATAATTAGGTATCATCTCCACCCACAGTCACGGATAACAGAAGAGTTTCGAATCCATCTCGTATTTTGCCGAGATGGATTTGATGAATGAATGAAAACTTGCTGATTTTGGTCAGACTTGTTGTTCAATAGAAAAGAGAAACGAAGAGCATCTGTTAGACATTCTTGCATCAAAGCTCACAAATCCAGATTGACTTAGCAGGTATTCTTTAAATTCAATGAATAAAATAAAACCCTCTGAAATGACAATGGGCACTTTCATAGAAGCAGTTTAGGCATAACACCTTATATACCATTCGTTTTTTCTGGGCAACATTAAATGGGAACTGTTAGCTGATTTTTAAGTTGTTCTTTGCATAATTATAATCTAACTATTGGTATTAACACTGAAGACGTGATTATTCCGAAATATCTGCTGCTGTTTAAGTGCTGATAAAGCAAGATTTATACTGTGATAATGTATTAGTTTTGTCAAAATCAAAGTATATTTAGAATTACATCTTGTACATGTTTAGATTTTGAAGTTCCTACGTGATATTTTGAAAAATAATTCGCCTTTTATTTTAAACACCTTTGTGATTGATTTGCAATATGAGAATGAACACAAAATCTTATTTTCTGAGTTTGTCGTAACAGTCATAAAATTTCTATTATTGGTCTAATAGAAGAATAAATCTGTTTGTGGTCTTCAAAACAAATCATTCATCTTTCATCTCTCTACTTCTGCTTTCGCTGGGCTCTGGAGCATTTAACTTATCGGGATAATAAATTAAAGAAGAATAAAAAAAAATCAGACTAAAAGCAGTTTTATTGGTGCCAGAAGATAAATGCATCTCTTAAAAAGAACCAGATATCTTAAAGCCAATTTTCTTTGTTTGTTTACATTTTTTTTTATTTCCTCTTTAGCTAACGTATATAAATCTCAGTTAAAAACATTGCACTTCTCAAACTAAAAATAAAATAAATACAACGCAGGCCCACACGCTGTGTGTGTGTGTGTGTGTGTGTGTGTGTGTGTGTGTGTGTGTGTGTGTGTGTGTGTGTGTGTGTGTGTGTGTGTGTGTGTGTGTGTGTGTGTGTGTGTGTGTGTGTGTGTGTGTGTGTGTGTGTGTGTGTGTGTGTGTGTGTGTGTGTGTCGGATATTTGGGGGCTGTATTTTGGACAATATTAAATAGCTAAAGAAATATATCTGATCACAAAGGACTTTTTTATAATTGTACATTAAAAATGGCTTACAAATATATACTGCGAGCGATTTAAAAGTAATCCACTGGGCTGTGCATACAAAATTAAGCTACCTGGTCGCAGGCAATGCATAACAGTTTTTTTTATCATATGACATGATCGATTCAGGTCACGAGGAGAGATATCTTATGGTCTTTTTTTTTTATTAATGAAGATGAGTTGATCAGGCTCGTGTGCAAGTAGCATCGTTTTTTATCTCAGGAAACAAAGATGCTTCTGTGAGGTAAATTTCGAGTGGCCTCTCGCGATGGGTTCTGAGATTCTATGGAGATATCAAGTACTCTAATAACAATATAACTCGGGGGGGGGGGGATAACATTTCATCTTTTTAGGATAATTTCCGCAATATATTTGCTCACAAAGCATTTTTGTGTGTAAACATGTTTTGTATATTGCAATGCTACTTCACAGACATAAAACTGTTCTTATGATTAGGAATACTGCTCATACCATAAAATGTTATTAATTAAGATGTGTACATAACAGTTTCTCCTGTTGTATACCCCTTCACATTTTTGTAATTAATATCCAATTTCTTCTCCAGTCGTTCACACAGCTTGGTAGATGACTGTTCCAAATTCCCTGCCGATGCCAAAATGCCTCAATTCTCCATATTTTTGTCAATGCTTTTCTTCTAACACTATTCTTCTCTCATTTGACCTCTAGTCCTATCCATAGTTTTTAAATGTTACAGTCTATTCTTCCTGTTTGAAAAAACCTTGTAGTGCTCAAATATTCCACACTCAAGGTTTTCTACAGTCATTGCCTTAAACACGGATTACCTTGCCACTGGGTTGAGGACAACTTTATCCACTTTTTTTTTACCAAAATTTAGCTCTGACATCCGTCTTGCAAGAGAGATCGCATCTCCCTTTACTTGTATTATTTATTTGAATAATACCAAGACATGATGAACCTCTTGTCCACATACGACACTAATGTACTCCAAATTTTACAGCCTCTCTAGTGGAAATTAATGTCCTTTAATATAAGAACGTAAAAAAAGATTTAAAGGAGAAGAACTTATGAGAATATAACTTCCGGTATTAGAGTTACCTTGGCATTGCGTTACTTACAAGACATGAACTCCGCCCGGAAGTCGTATGTTTGCCTTTTATTGATACTTATATTAGGATGATTACCAACATTTCGAAACAACTGTTAGGCCAGTGATTTTTAATCAAAAACACTCATGAAAGCGAATATACGTGCTCTTAGAGTAATGCGTTTTAAGCTGTTCAATGCTAAGACAATTTCACTGCGTAGGGTTGCGTTCTCAGAATCTCTCTAGTGGCCAATTTTGAAACGTTTTAATTCATGAATTCAATTATTTGGCTATGAAATAATGATGGATATATACAGGGTGTTCGGGATAAATTTGACAGTTTCGTAAGGAAAAAGAAAATCTTCTTTGTATCTATTAAATTTAATGAATTGACAAAAAAACATTACAGGCAGAGTTAATTACAATACTATCAACAAGATTTACTCAAAATAACCACCATTAGCATCGATCACAGCTTCAATTCTGCTTCGGAACCTCGAACAAGCTGATGCTACAGTCTCCCTGGGAAGGGCCGCAAAAACTGTTTTAATTTTATCCATTAACTGGGCTTTTGTATTACTGGAAGTGCGATTGGTGTCTTTTTTAACTGCGCCCCATACAAAATAATCCATGGGGTTAAGGTCTGGGGAGTTTGGAGGCCAAACATTTGGACTGGTGAAGTCGTAGAAATTTTCAGACAACCATTTTTGACTTTTCCCAGAGGTGTGGCAAGGGGCCGAATCCTGCTGCCATACATACGGCCTACCATTGCCTACCCTTGTTATCCAGGGCTTGACTACAGTTAGCAACTCCACGAACAAAGCCCGAATTCCAATGCCAGGGTTCTTCAACACCTGTTCCTGCAGATTTGCGAGGAATTCTGCTGTACGAACGCAATCAGATCGTCTGCTAGGGATCTTTCTTCTTGCTACATCCTCGTAGTCACCATTGCAAGTCTCTAGTTCATGCCTGATTGTTTTTACTGTATTCAGGGAGCATTGGGCAGCAGTCGTAATATCCTTATTTTGATGGCGGGCACGAATTATCATGATACAAGTTATTCTCTTCCATGATTCAGGTGGGTTCCAGCTATCCATCCTTTCTGACATCTTGTATATGAATGAAGAAGGGTCCAAACTTTTAAATGAAGAGAAGTGTGTGTTAATACATGTAACTTACGGAAAAATATAATTAATTATAAATATGTCAAATTTATCCCGAACACCCTGTATATATAATGTCTTCTATTTCTATAATTTTATAACGTCAGACTGAAGCGATTATGCCTTTTTTCTTACGTTTTAGATGACGTTTTGCATTAAAACGATCAAAGAGTTAAACTAATACTGGAAAACATTTTCTTCTTAGAGAAAGAGCTCGATTACTATGCTTATAGAAAGTTTTCTGTTTATTTTCTGATTCTGACGAATTAATGCAAATTACTGGCAGACAGTTTCTTACTCGCGATATTTTATTACAAGTTTCTCTTCCTTGTATAACCAAAATATGCGCGATTTACGCAAGATTGGGTTTCGCGAAAGTCGAGAAGTTTTAGACCAATACAAATCCGTTACTAATCTAAATTTGGAAAGGAAGGATTTGGTCTTCTGCTTGAATATAACCTTTTATATAAAGAGCCATTAAATTCGGCTGAGAGAAAAGAAAGAGGATATACGAATAGCAATGTTAGGCAGGCTTGTTTTATCCCGCCCCAAAGCAGGAAACATGGCGTCAAAAGCCATTTGTCAATTGTCTTGACAGTTGAGACAGTTTCCGGGCATGCCTGTGATGAATGGAATAATGATTGGTGCCATGATGCCAAACAACTCTACTTTTACAAATCAGCTCTTAAAAGTTTTTAGTTCTACGAAAGAAACAACAATACAAATGTTGAAAACGAAAGCGATTAAGTTTTGATTGAATCTCTAAAAGAATTTCGTCTAAAAGAATGCTGATTCAATAAACTCTCTTGTTAAGAAATAAATTTTGTCTCAAACTGTCTTCTGATTAGCATAAACGAAGTTTTTAGTCCTACGAAAGAAACAACAATACAAAGGTAAAAAATGAAAGCGATTAAGTTTGGACTGAATATATTAAATAATTGAAACTTGCTAATATGGGACTTCATATTATTTTCCTTTTTATGCCTTCACTCAATTTCTATTTAGATTTACAATCGTGAACTTACTATAACTTATGGGAGTCCGAATCAGTTTCCGATATAATGTGACATGAATCACTGACAAATAAAATATTGCTTCTGCAAATAGGAAATGTAACGAAGAATTTCGCCTAAAAGAATGCTTATTCAATAAACTCTCTCTTGTTAAGAAATAAATTTTGTCTCATACTGTCTTCTGATTAGCATAAACGAACGTGTTCAAACGATGATAATGTGACAATGTGACAATGAAGTTCACGAACCGAAAGATTGGCGAATTTTTGTGAATTCTTCGACAATTCTTCTAATATGTCAATGTTCGAAAATATCGTTAAGATATTTGGATTACTGTTGGATATGTAAGGAGGATTTTTAACATACAGTATTGTTGGTGCTTGTGTTTATGGGACAACACGTATATTATGTCAAGAGAATGTGGCTACTCCATGTGATTTTACACTAGGAGGGGAGATCATACAATGCAAACTTCTTAACCGCAAAATATATCTACCACAAATATTACTAAAGAAAGAACCATACGGCTCCACATACTACAGATATATTCAACTGGGTCTCATGTGAACTTTCTTCATATTATTTGGTCTCATATTCCCAGTTGAATATGAGACTCAGAAGCACTAGCCAAAAATTAACCTTCATTTCAATAACAAAGTGCAAGATTCCTAAATAATTCACAAAATAAAACGTATTGGTTGGTCCTCATATTTGGAAGGTATTAAAAGATGAAGAATTCGAAACAGTTTCAATAAAAATAAACTAGAATACAAAAAATTTCTCAGAGATTTTAAAGGATTTCTGGTGTATGATAAAGCAAAAATGATAAAAAATTTAGTTGAACTTGTAACACAGTACCACAACGGAGGAACCAAAACACCACGAAAGAGTCGCTTCCTTCCTTTATTTATTATTATTATTACTTCAACTCTCCTGGAGTCAAAGACTCGTCGAGGGGAGGGAAGAGAGAGAGAGAGAGGTTTATACCATTAACAATTAAATTTATAAAATTTTAAATTATAAATTATAAAATTTATAAAATATAATGTTTGCTTGTTTGTTTGTTAAAAAAATATATTATTCAATAATATTTAGCCAAGCATATGCATTGGAATACTTGTAACAAAGGATTCTGGTGTGCTGACAAAAAAAGGTTCATTTTCAAATTCTAGGCCCTAAAATATAGAAAATCACTACAGAAAGTTGTAACTCGAAAAACTGCAAGTTCAGATTTAAATTCCTCTACCACAAAAAAGGCAGTAAAGCCTGCGTGGAGGACAAAATTATTGCAATATTTTGCATATATCCTGCTCCGCGACACGCAAGATTTGAAATGCATTGCTGTTTTTGGCTTGCAGTACTTGTTTATCATTGAAAAAAAAACTGTATTTGAAACACTCTGGTAGTACGATCTTCAAGATGTTTTAATAAAAGGAGAATTTACAGCTTTTTCAGAGTTAATGTCTTTATTAATACAATATCACAACATCTGAATGGAGAATTACGTAAGCCGTCGTGACCCCAAGATCATAGGGCTATCATAGTATTTTGACTTATTGTGTTTAAAGTAAAACGAGGGATATTTAAAAAAAAATCTTAAGATATTAAACGAAACATATTTTGAATATATTATGCCTATTTATTCGACTATTAGGTTTTGGAGTTGTTGAAATATAGTTATATTGCTGTTGTATATGATTTTCGACAATGTAGATTGTTCAAATTTTAATGACAGAATTATCAAAAAATCTCTCCTCTCTCCATCCCTCCTTTATTTCTCTCTAGTTTGAATTGCATTTATTTATTTAGATATTTCACTTCAGTAATTAATTTAGTAGTTCAGCAGTTATAATCAATTAATTTATTACCTAGCTTTCATGTTTGTGGGATTATCAGCTAGCCTTTCCCCAAGCAGAAAATTTCATGAACATCTACGGACAAAGTCTGATTCAATGTGATTATTGCTGATGAACATTCCTTAATCATAATGTGTACATGAATAATCAACTGTGATTATTCATGTACTCTTCAGTAATTCTGCTCTTCAGAAATTCTTTCTTAATGAGGATTGGTCGTATACACCTACTTTTGGTAATGCCAAGAAGATTAATCTTATCACAGATTTAATTGATCTCTTGCCGAGATCAACTTTTTTTTTTTAATAGGAAACTCGGAAAATTTCTTCCCTCTCGTAAAATAAGCAAATCAATCCTTGAAACGACGTAATACGCTAACCTTATAACTGTTTAGAATAAATGACATCTCGTTTATTCTTAATTGTCGTAAATTATCTTTCGAACTTCTTTAGATATTATTTTTCTGAAATTTTTTTTTCATGTTGCTCCTCTAAATTGATATCAATACTTACCTATTTTCTAAAGGAGCACCCCCCCCCCCCTTGTGCTCCTCTAGAAAATAGACAAAATAAGCTATAAGTATTGAAATAATTTCTGTATAAATACTAAATTCGCACCATCTTATTTTATGAGCATCCCTCCCACAAAAAGAAAACAGCTTATAGTACATTGATTAGTGTTGGTATCGTGGGTGAAATGAGGGTTAGATAATCCGCAAATTTTGCTCTACAGATAAAACGTAGTCTTATACCAGACGATAAAATTAATCTCCAACCCAAGAATATTCTTAAAACATCTATGCCCACTGTAGGGTTCAAATCTACAGTTTGCTGGTTGAAGAATAGACATGGTACCCACTCGGCCAACAATGCTGGCAATTACTTAGCATACACTTCTCCCCTTACCGAGTAAAATAACCTCGAATAACTTATAGTACTTGTACATTCTAAGTAGCTGGCAAAAAAGAGAAATGTTCTTGAATAACTTGTTGTCATCTTTAAGATTACTAAAAAAAAAGAAGATGTGGCCAACATTCACATCATTGTGAGATTCCAAGTCACGACGTATCCTCGCCAATGTCTTTTGTTCATGCAGTCAGGCTGTGAGTCTTACTGGCTCTCCTGTCACACAAACCATCTGTTACTTGTCCTTTGCATAGTTATTGCCATGGACACTTCCTCAGCTAGAATCTATGATTTTTGCCTTTTCTCACAAATCAAAATAAATATCCATATTGCAGCCCAAACTCACTGAATCATCTTTCATTCATTTTACTTTTCACTTTTCAAATAGCCTTTTTTTTTTCGTATTCCCAAGTACTACAACTAACAGTTATTCAAGAAAATGTGACTTAGTCCTTTTACTTCTCTCAGCCACCATAGAGTGCACTATAGGCTTTATAATCGTCCAGGGGTGATATTGCTATATAATCTAATTTAATGTTCATCCATCTGGAATTTTCTTCTTCACAAAGTCTCCATTTCTTAGCGAATGAAGAATAAGTCATTCCGCTCTTCAGATGGCTTCGAGATTATCTGAGGAGTTAGCCTATCTCATTCAGGAGCATAACAAACGGATCTTGTGCCAGATATAGAGATCTATTATTATTCGCAAATACAAATGCATTTCTGTCGTTCCGAATAATACATTACTTATATATTTTTAATATTGTACACAAGTACCTTTCTATATTTCATACAGATATATCCTCTTCAACTTCAGATGAAAACATTTTATCTGATTATACGTGATTAAATCGCACTGTTTCTAGCGACATCTTTTTTTTTTCACAAAATATAAGTATTTATTTATAATTCTCATTATTCCACAAGTAAACATTTTCAATCACATCTTCGATTTAAACATTTCAAATAATCTCTATCTCTTTTCTGTCTTTCACTCTTCTGATTGTTTACAATAGGAAACTACTCACACACCACCCCGAGCAAGGCGTTTCCATAGAGTTCAATCACTTCAAAGGTTTCTGAAGACTTCGAAGTGTTATCTACCAAAAACGGAAATAGCACGAGATTCTGCCAGAGTATCTTGAACTTTTTGGCAAGAATCAGCCAAGCGCATCGACCTTCACGAGTCTCATAAACATACGCTAAAACGGAAGAGGCATTACAGACGGTGTATATCCTGCTATTATACTTCTTAGAGTGGTATTCGGCAGCGATACTAATTTTAAACTCGCTGCGTAATAGCATTCTTTGGTTTAATCTTGAGAGAATGAAAATAATATTCTTTTCTTACATGCATTTTACAGCAGTATCGAATAAATTTAAAATGGTATTATTAAGTGTTGAATACATATGTATTTATTAATCGGTTCTAAATATATAATTTTATTTCCTCTTAATGTGATACGGCTGATTTAATTATAATTAATAGTCATGTCATATCATTAATGAACAAGTAATAAGTGTGGTAACTCAGTTGCAGCTACTAAATTATTATAGTGAAGAATTATTATAAAGATTATTATAGTGACATGGCTTTTACATTACTGTCTCGATATTAATACATGGTTTTGTTATCTGCTTAAAGTGACAGCTTTAAAAATTATTCCGAAAAACGGAGAAACTATTCTGGAAATACGAGAAATTTTATGTGTAGATATATCCCCTGTAAATAATATATTTATTGTATATTAATACAATAAAGAAACTCTTTGTGAATATATACATTTTTCAATTAAAAACAAAACAAAACATTTTACTGTGAGAAATTGACGTGGGTACAAGGAATAAGGTTAGTAAGGGGACTGACTACCTGATATAAAATATAAATATTGACAGCTTCCAGTCTTCTTTTTCAATCTTAATTAATTTCTGGAACAATTGTATTACCGGATCCCCAATCGTTCATGTGGGAGATTGCCATAAATATTCCGTACAATTTAGATATACCTTCTTTTGATGCATAATGATTTATCAAAATATTCTCTCAAAGAAAAACGCCACTTACGTTGGAATACATTAAACATCGTTTGTCCAGTCCATTAAATCAGTACTCGAAAGGAGATGAGGCGAGATTTTTTATTTATTTTTTTTTTTTTTTTTTCACACAGAAGTGAGACCGCATTCAGAAGAATCCGTGTACTCTTTTGGTTAGACAAACTTGGGTTCAGATCACGTCTAGGAAGAAAAAAACATTTATAAGGGCTTTCCAAAAGCGGTTTTTTTCTACTTTTTTCTACTGAGGTTTTCCGTCTAAGAGACAAACTAGCCAATGAATACGAATAGCCGGTAGATAACGCACAAATGTCATGGGCCTTCGCGTATTATAAAAGAATAAGAGTCATCCAGACAGACCTTAAATCATCGTGATTATTATTGTTGTTGTTTATTGTTCACAAAAATAATGAGAGATTTTATCTTCACTGAATGAAAAACTATCCCTTTTCATTTTAATCGCTCTCTCTCTCTCTCTCTCTCTCTCCAAGTGCAAAATTTTATTACTAATTTACATTTAGAAATAGCAGGCTTATTCTTTTTCACACTGGCTTGCTAAAGAACCGTGATATGCAATGGCATGCATATACGAGAAACGAAATAAAAGGTTCTGTTAAACAAACAAACAAAAGCATACTGAAAAGATATGGTCAGCAGTGTTGACTACCCTACGCTACACTTTCACTACACTAAATGTTCCACGAAGTCATAAACGCTATATTTCCAGTATAGCATTCATGACCCGTGATGATAAAAACTTTGTCATCTACAGACTTGTTTAGATTTCTCCGTGGTATGGATGATTTCAGGACATTTTTTTCCCGAAATATAACTTCACCAGGGTTGTTCTATTTTAAAAAAAAATTCCTTTTGCACCATTTTACTTTAGTCTTCCAAAGCGTCTGTTGCGATGTTTTGAAGAAAGTTCTATGTTCCCCATTTTATGCAGATTATAAAATATATATTCTTCTTTGTAACACGCATCAATATTAAATCTAAGAAAAGTGATTTCAGTCTTAACATCATCTCAATCTAAGTCATTAATGACGTGTTCACATGATCTCCTGGAAGCTCGTGTACATAAAAGCCTGTCGAATACAATTTGCATACGATTGAGGCACATGCCAAGTTTTGTGGCTGCAGTGAGGCCAAGTCTAAGCAAGGCGATGTTACTTTACTCAGCTGGTAATGACCGATAACGGTCTTGTACCCTTGACCTCTCTTGGGCTTCCCTGTTTTGCTGCTCTAGAAAGACACAAACATTATTTTGTCCTCTCTGTCCAAACTTTTATAAGATATTTTTGCATTTGAAATAATTATCCAGTTTTGTTCGGCCTACCTTTATTTGTTTTATCACTCACGTTACAGAACCATTTTGAAAGTTTATATTAAAACTAATTTTAGTAATATCGAGGAAAGAAATCTCCTTTCAAGTTTGAAGAGTGGATTTTATAGAAGTTTCTATGATGTATATTTTTCATTTAGTTATTTCTAATTAATTTATTAGTACTTCAGATACTAATGTATTTCAATGATGAATATGCCGTTAGAAGATAATAAAGTATAGATGTAATTAAAATTAATTATAGATATAATTCTAAGAAATAGAATTTTAAAAAACGTTTTTTATGAATAAGTTTGAAAAAACGAAGAAAACAATCAAGTGTTTTCTTTTCTATCATTCTTCAACATATATGAGAATTGAGAAATTAAAAAAAAAATAACGTAAAACATTTCATTGTTACAGTTTTTAAAATAAATCAATCTACGCCGTAAGAATATTATGAGTTTCAAATTATCAAAGAAAGTTGTAAGTTTTAGAAAAAGGAATGTAATTTCTTGTCAAGTATAAAGTAAATGTCATGTGGTTATTTTTGAACTGTGCTGCTTTTAGCATTTTTTTGAAATTCTGGTGAAATCAAATTTTAGCGTCTCTTAATTGCAGGTTAAGATAAGATATATACATGTTATCATTAAAGTGTTTTTTATAGTTATTATATAGAATAACTAGGTAATCTATAGAATAACGGATCATTTTAATTCTTCTTCTGCTGCAGCTTCTCTCATTTAAGTGGGGTCACTGTTGATGATGAGTCTCCTCCACATCCTCCTGTCTTGGGCTGTCACCACATCCAAGTTCTTGATCCTCAAGTCCTCTTCTACCAGCTCCCTCCATCTCTTCTTTGGCCGCCCACGCTTCTTCCTTCCTTGCACATCTATCTGCATGACCCTTCTTCCCACATATTCGTCCTCCCTCCTCATCACATGACCAAATCATCTCAACCTTGCCTCCTGTATCTTCGCTCCTAAGTTCGTAACTTTCACTGCTCCCCTCACATAGTCATTTCTCAGACGATCCTTTCTGGTCACACCGCACATCCACCTAAGCATTATCATCTCTGTTACTTCCATCCTGCTGATGTTATTTTTCCAGCTATGATGATGATGTATTTAACATACGTCATAGCTGGCCTCACTACTGTCCTATAGATTTTGCCTTTCAGATTGATCGGCACCCTCTTATCGCATAACACTCCAGAAATCTCCCTCCAGTTCCTCCAACCCGCTTGTATCCAGCATCCCACTTCCTTCTCAATTCCTCCATCTTCTTCCACTGTTGAACCTAAGTATCTAAAGTCCCTCACCTTCCTGCTGACATTTCCTTCCAGCTCCAGATCTGTCTCCTGACCGCCGTCCACTTTGCAACACATATACTTTGTCTTACTTCTGCTCAGTCTCATACCTCTCTCTTCCAGTACTTTCCTCCTTCTTTCCAGTTTAGCTACACTTCTCTTGAATCTGCACACAGCAAGATGTCATCTGCATACAACATTGTCCAAGGCGCATCTTCTCTCACCACCTCCATTACAATATTAAAGAGAACCGGACTTAATGCTGACCCTTAATGCACGCCAACTGTTACTTGAAAAGTTTCTGTTTGTCCCGGACAGGTCCGAACTCTTGTCTTCACATTTCTGTACATCTCCTGCACCAACCTGACATATTTCTCCGGTACCTTCTTTTCCTTCAGACACCTCCAGACTTCTTGCCTTGGCACTCTATCGTATGCTCTTTCTCCAGATCAATAAACATTAGATGTAGCTCCCGTTGTTTCTCTCGAAACATTTCCATCATCTGTCGTAACCCAAAGATAGCATCTGTCGTTGATCTACCAGGCATGAAGCCAAATTGTTCCTTTGCAATCTCCACCTCCTTCCTCAATCTTCCATCAAGAACCCTTTCTAGGATTTTCATTGTTTGGAGCGTCAACTTTATTCCTCTGTAATTCTTACAGTCTCGTGCATCCCCTTTACTCTTGTAGATGGGGACAAGAGTACTTTCCCCACCATTCCTCGTGTATATTTTCCTGTTGGCAAACTTTCATGAACGGGTCCCACAACACGTCAATTCCCTCTTCCCCCAGTGCCTTCCATGCCTCCACTGGAATCCTGTCTGGGCCCACCGATTTTCCATTCTTCATCCTCTTCATGGCCTCCTTCACTTCCACTCTACTGATGTTCTGCACCATTCCCTCAGAAGGCTGCCCATCTTCTCTGTGAGTCCTCGCATTTTCCTCATTCAAAAGTCCCTCAAAGTATATTCTTTATATGTTTCTTATGTCCACATCCCTCCATAATACTCTTCCTTCAGCATCTTTGATCTGCCTCACATGTAAGATGCCCTTTGCAGCTTTATTTCTACATTTTGCTAGGTTGGTAAATTTTTCTCTGTCCTTCCTTTGTTTCTAATTGATCATACAGATCCTGATATGCCATGGCCTTCTCCTGCGCCACAACTCTCTTGGCTTCTTGTGTTCTCTCTCTGTACACCTCTCTGTCCTCTTCCACTCTTGACTCATCCCACTTCTGCTTTGCCTTCCTCTTAGCTGTCACTGCTTCTTGAATATTATTATTCCACTACCAACCCTCCTTCTGCTCTCTAATTTTTCCAGATGTCTCACCAAGTACCTCGATTGCACAGCTCAGGATTACTTTTGAATTATGTTTCCACATAATTAAAATAAATAAATAAAACAGATCATTGTAATTAGAGTTTGAAATAAGAATATTATTTCAAACTTTAGCTAATTTATGAAATACCTAAATATTCTTACAGAATAACTAAAGAAACTATATAAAAAAATATATCGGATAGCAAAATGTTGCAAAGGTTCATTATATATCTAAAATAAAGGATATGATTTTTTACTTTCATAAATTTATTTATAAGTACGATGAATACAAATAAAAATCGCAAATAGTAAAAATAATCTGTGGATCTAAATATAAAATTTAAATATGAAAAGAGATATTTATTTATTGGAACATGTTGAACGATTAGGCACATTTCGAATTACACAAAACATTTCTTTTCACACAAGCATTTGATAGTCTTTCATCTTTGCTTAGATACATATTCACACTGTCCTGTGTCAATTGATTTCGCTATAATATCGTTCAGGGGAAATAAGTTTATTTTTCACAAACACCGCATCGCAACTTTGTGTATAATTTTTTTTATATAATTCCATTCCTGTGCGCAATTTATATTAAAAAAAAACAGTTTTTTTTTCCCTTCTTTTAAGTATGATAGCTAATGCATAGCGAGCATCCACCTTTCCAGTCTACTTCGGAAACTTTAATAGACGCAGTAGAACCGATACAAGCTTCAGGATGTCTAACGTACGTCGGGATTTTTTATTTCTTTCCTGGTAATTTTAAACCCTCTTTGTTCTTTTTTTGTGTTCTTTTAAAATATTTTTCTTGGTATTATACTGAATACTCCACATATGAAATGCTCCAGAAGTTTGCACTGAATGCAGATGTGTGTGTGTGTGTAGGTTTGCATTCTTTAAAACATACAAATTTCATTTTCTTAGAATTTGCATCAGTCGGTCCTAATTTTACATTTTGTGAAATGTGTAAGCAAAGATGTCAGACTACAAAATGTTTGTGCGAAAAGAAATGCTATTATAGTTCATCATGTACAAATAAATAAATAGTGTTAATATAAACACTATTTATATTAACATATTATTTTCGCTATTACATTCTATAGAACTACTCAGTTATTCTATAGAATACCCAAATATTTTATAAATTACCTAGATAAATGAAATAAAGTTCTTTCATACTTTAATTAAAATGGGCCGTTATTCTATAAATAACAGAATTCTATACTTCCATGATAACACACACGCGCTCCTGCTCGCGTCTAATTGAGAAAGTAATTCTCTTGAATCATCCTAATTTATGGTCCAACATTTGCCTAGAGTACCTTACGGTAAACAAGGACCTAATTAGCAGAGATTAGTTGAAATTGGGCAAGCACTTTTACTGCTCCATTCATGAAAACAAAGATTTACTTGATAGCTTCAGTTTTTGCATGGATTAGTTTAATACTTTTGTGTTGTGGAAGACCCGTGTATACTAAATGAGAGGTTTTTTTTTATTTATTTACACCTTTCTTTTATATTTAATTAAATACGAATTATTTACACTATTAGTACATTAGTTTTCATTAAATTTCATTTCTTTTATACACTTAGTTCCCATAATCAATACCAATCCCAAACCGATCAACACCGATTGGTTAAAGTGTCTGTGTTGGTGCTCATCACTGTCCTACATCCTGTTCTTAATCCTTTTCAGTAGAGTTTTCATATTCGCATCTATACATAACGCGTAACGTCGACCTTGAAAGCAGTAATAGGTATGTAGGATGTTTAAATAGTATTATGATTAAGCAACCCTTAACTGCCTTATATAACACAGAGAAAAATAAGTAACTGCAATCAGAATGAGATCAACTACTCATAAATAATGCACATTTCTTCATCTTTGTTAAGATCATGAAAAAATGAAGTACAGCATCTGAAAATTAATACAGAATCAGCCACCTTTATCTTCTAAATGACAGTAACTAGTGGATGTGTCGCAAATAAATACCAAGCACAGGGAGAGTCTTTCAGTCTCCCTTCCTATAATTAGATGACAAAGCCACTAGTATTTGTATTTGAGTGCCTCTATGAGAGTTTCACTCTTTGCATCCCGGTGAACTTTGGTATCAGCAGCCAGCACCAAGTGCGAAAATTAGACAAAAGAAAGTAGAGGTATGCGATTTACAGCATTTTTTGCTTTTAAATTTTTGCAAGCTAAGTGTTACGAGCGACAAGCGACTGTCTCTTTACAATCATTCTGCTGAATGCTGCGTTTAAATGAATGGACTCCACAGAATGTGCAGTTCTTTTAGGTCGTAGAGTCGGGTATTTGCACTATCTAGCACTTAAACTTTACCATGAATTTCAGAGTTGTTTTCAGTTATGTAGAGCGTCATGAAGTGTCATCGCCTCTTCTTTTAGAAGATTAAAGCTTTTAGAACCACATGCTAGATAATATATTACATCGAACCTAATTGTGATGCTTTATGAGGTTTCTAGGTCAGATGGAGAGTAAGTAACCTTTCTGCTACCATTCTTTCAAGTGTAATTGGAAGAAGTCCGAGTAGTGGTGGTATGTAGGAGCACTGCGAGGTCACGATTTTTAACATAGTAAATAGAAGCATTCTCCATACGCATGGAAAGCTTCATCTTATCTACTCTAAAATACATTCCACGACTCTTTTACTTTCGCTTTCCTTAAGTCATGAATACGGAGGGATGCAAATCCCCAAAAACTTCTAAATATACTTCAGAAATATATGTGGTTTCAATTCCAACTTCACAGATTTGCATCTTCAGTTTGCATGATAACCCTACCACTTTTCCTGACATAAACTCCTACCCGATTCCTTGTTCACTGCTTTACTCTGTTTTCCCAATTACCCTCCTTCAAATTTTTCATCTCAAAGGTTGCATTTTAATATTGATTTCTTTAATCTGATATCCCATGTCAGACAATACTGCTTTTTGATATTCTTTGGCACTCTCTTTACGGAATTCTGTCAAATTCATTTCTTGAGTTTATTGCTCTCCTAGTGCTACCTCGACTGCCTGGTTGGCGAGTGGTTTGCGTGTCCGCTCTCCAGCCAAGAGGCTGCGGGTTCGAATCCCACTGTAGGCATGGATGTTTGTGATTGTCCTACAAACTTTGTGTGGAAAAGGAATCTGCAACCTTACCACGTATTCTAGCAGAAGACATCATTGCCAAAACCATGTGAGGTACGGCAGTGACCATACGGCGTCTACGGACGTCAAATGTGAAACTTTTATAGTGCTACCAACAACTATTCCGAAATTTTGTTTTTCTTCCTTTGCATATTGATTTCCTCCATCACGAAGTGAATAGCATCTCCACTTTGTAACCAGTTTTAGGTTATGAGTTCGAATCTCACTGCAGCACTGATGTTTTTAAACGTTCTTAGTGTGAAAAGTTTTCATTGCTTTGTGTAAGACCACGACCTTATTTATTGGAGCCATTAAATGGTCGGAAAAGGTATATTTGATCAGAAGAGGAGGGTTCTTGGATTATCGTAAACTTAGTCCACTCATAATCTTCTAATATGCTATAGGTTTCTGACCTTTTGTGAGGTAACAGAGGGAGAATATCATTAAGTCCAAGTCTCTTAATAGCTAAGTTGTCCTCCTCTGAAATGTTTACGCTCACAGCTACAATTGGCTTCCTTTTTAACAACACTGCACTAATCCATATGCTATAACCAACATTATTATTGCTTTTGTAATATAATTACCGACAGTTCTGGTCATTCTTAAAACATTCGTGATCTCCTCCTCGCCAGTCATCCGTCTAAGTATACTATGTATACTTAGACGGATATTGTTGTTTGCTCTCTAGGCAGTTCAGATCACAATCTAGTGATAATTTCTTCTTATTGTTACGAAAATGTTCATTCCTCATACTTTAAATTTTGGTCACTTATTCAATCTATAATAGTTCTGCAAAGTAAGAATCAAGAATATCTCAATTTGCTTTCATAATAACCATGCTATTACTACTACTGCTACCACTAATAATAATAATCCGAAATACTTACAGGCTTTAAGACCTATGGCCTGTCCTGATTGGCTTTCGTAACAACAATTTAGAATAACGTGGCTAGTTTAATGCCTATATATATATATATAATATTCATCCAAGCTTGATTTGCTTCCTCAGCCTTAAGTAAAAGGCTGGTTATAATCCACTAATTCGAGCCCTACCCAGTGACCTATGAGTTGTGGAAATACCTTCTGAATATGAATGCTGTGCCGTACAAAACGGCGTTTTGCAACCGTCCAGTTTTTAATCTATCTAACTCGAGTACTTCTAGATGTTTTTTCAGTGTTTTGGGGATGGCGCCTAAAGCACCTATTATTATGGGAACAACTTTCGTTTTCTTTTGCCAAATTCATTCAACTTCGACTTGCAACTCGCGATACTTTATAATTTTTTCAGTTTCTTTTTCGGCAATCTCCTGGTACTGATATTTCGATAAATTGAACACCCTTGTTTTCACTTTTTTTTTCAACCACTGTTATATCGGGTGTATTACATTTCAAGCTTTTGTCAGTCTAGATTTTGAACTCCCAGAGTATTTTAACTTTTTATTCCCAATCACCTTTTGGTCAACTTTATGCTTCCAATAGTCCTTAATTACTTTTTACATAAATGCCAGTGAATCTTAGCAACATTATCGTGCCTTTTACGGTACTCAATTTGTGCGATTTTGCTGCTCCCACTAATGGGGTCTACCGTTTCTTCCTTCTCTTTTCACAATCTGCATTTACTGTCTTCTTGAATTCTTTGTACTTTTGCCTGCATAACGTTGGTTTTAATAGTCTGTTCTTGTGTTGCAAAAATTACCGGCTCTGTTTCTTTCTTTCTTTATTTATTCATTTCTCAACCACTGCCAGGTCAAGTTGCTGTCAACGCTGTCCTCTATGCTGTGAAGGTACTTTCCATGCAATGCCTTATTTTTCAGTTTTCACTTTTACTTGGTTGGTCTTCCAATTTTGTCTCCATGGGTTTAAATAAACCCTCTTTCCTTACCTCAATTAGAAATTTTTCTGTTGTTTGCTGCAGATAATCATCCTGATTTCTTTTTTCTTCTTCAACAACTTGCTTTACTTGTAGTAATCCTCAGCCTCTTTTTTTTTTTTTTTTTTTTTTTTTTTTTTTTTTTGCGATAGGTAGAGCCTATCAATGTCACTGTAAGGACTGAGGGCATGGTGTATTATCATTAATTTTCGAGTTTTTCGGTTTAAATTCTCCAACTCTAGCTGGATCCATTCAACAGTGCCTGCTGCATATCTTAGAACAGGTATGGCCCAGGTGTTAATTGCTTTTATCAAATTTCCAAAGTTAAACATTGACTTGAGGAGTATCATATGCATTGTATCTTCTTATTTTTGCTGCAACTGCAACCATTATATATAGTTTCAGTTGCATATATATACATATATATATTACCGGTCACATAAGGTGGAAATACCCTATAGCTCTCGGTAATCGCGGCCGCTGTGAACGCAAAAGCGAACGAAGCAGTGTTCGGGCGGACCGCGCGCTACTTCGTTTGCCAGAGCCGTTCCAGAGGAGATCACCGGTATCATGTATTGGCGATCACTGCAGGTGCTCAGTCATAGGTCGTATGCAATGCGTAGTGTGTATTCTCAAATCGTCTACTCAACTCGCCCCCCCCCCCCAAAGATTAAATCCTGAATGTGCCACTGATCCCGTGACAGCCTTAGTTACTCGACCATAATGTGTATTTAAAGTGGAAGAGGGAAAGTGCCAGTAAAAGAGTAGTTGAAGGTGAATGAACAGTCGAAAGGAATGCAGGAAAGTCTGGAGCGAGAGAGAGAGAGAGAGAGAGAGAGTTTTATGTGGAATTGAATTTTGAAAGAAAGAAAAACAGAAGAGACGTTGAAGGTGTATTTGAGAGGAAGGACAGTGGAAAGAATGACTAAAGCTGTGGAGAGGAGGAGGAGGAGGAATGTAAAAGAATTAAAGTTATTGGTCGGAATAGACAATTTTCTAGAAGTAGGAATGATGAAGTACTGGATTTGAGAGCGTTATTACAGACAGTGAAGCGAATAACTATGAGGGATATAGTGATTAGTATTATTACCGAAGTATGATAGTATGGAGCTGAGGAGAAGGGCGATGATTATTGATGCTATAATACCTAGATGTGTATGAAGAGAAGTCTTGAATATGTGGATTTAGGAATATATTTAAGGGTAGGAGAGAGAGAGAGAGAGAGAGAGAGAGAGAGAGAGAGAGAGAGAGAGAGCTGTTTCCTGAAGATGACCTTCATCTGAATGAGATGGCTAATGTAAAGCCCCTCTGATTTCTGCTGAGAGGAGAGGGTATGTCCAGGTAGGAATGAAATTAGAAGAATCATGAATAGCTTGTATACCAACAATCTTATGATCTTGATATTATCTCCCAGGTGTGCTTACAACTTGTGCTGCTGAATTAATGTATATCTTTTATCAGCTTTGCAGTCTTTGTTACTCATCTTGGATCTGGGAACAAGTCTATATCCAGCCCATTTAAAAAAAAAAATTTTAAATAATAAAAAAAGGAGATAAAACCAGCCATTCAACTATCGTGTCACATCGCGTACATAGTAGAAAATATTAAAGTCATCAACAGTCAACTACTTCGCCACCTAGAAGCCCGCTCAATCTGTAGCTAATCTCCTTGTTAACATCACCCATCCGTTATTCCAAGCTGCAGCAAGGGTTTGTGCAACCTGTGTGACCGCTCTGGACATCACCAAGACATTTAATCCGATTTAACACAAAAGCTCACTAACCAAATTACCATCTTATTGTTTACCATTTACCTTTGCACCTTGATTGCCAATATCCTGCATTGCGTGGGAGATGGCTTCCTTTCTTCTGATTTCCCCACCAGTACTAACGTTTTTGACTTACACCTCTAGCCTTTTTTGGTATATTCATATAATATCTAAAGCTCTGCATTCAAGAAACTAGATATTCTTTTCGCTCATGACATTATTTGCTCACCATCTTAGAATATTGTTCTCACATATTGGGTGGTGTACTAAAATATTTCTAAAAATGCTGAGTGATACTTAATTGGCGATCCTTTTTTCACACAGCCTAACTCCAGTGACATTCTTATGAAGTACTGTTTTCCGCTTTATGCCTCTTCCAAGTATGTCAACGGGTGTTGTTCTGTTGATCTCGCTGACATTATTTCTCCGCTTTCTGTCATGTGCATAAACACGCAAGGAGTTGCTAGTTATAAACACAAAACATGTGTTTATATCCTCTTTCGTTCCATCGGCCTCAGTGTTTGCTTTGAGTGGTTTAGGGATAAGCAACTGAAAATGTGTAGGCAACACCAGGAATACCAGTGTTGTAGTTGATGAATAACTTATCATACGGTGATAATATTAGAAATCACTATGATGCCATCAATTGGCGGGATTGATCATATGATTTTAACATAAGAGATTGCTAGGCATTTAACTCTAGAAATAATCTGATCTCTTTCTAGAGTTAAACTCTAGAATCATATTGGCATATCATAATCAAACGAAGTGAAGGGAAATAAATAGAACTTGGGACTTAATTCGAGACCGGGCTATATCCCTAAAGTTACGGAGATACATTAGGGACTCTATCCCCAGTGAACGAAGATAAACAGAGTCAGGCGAAGTGGATGAATCATAAAATTATGCCAAACAAAAGGAGGTTATGGAAATGGCCTCAGAGGCTTAGCTGCTTCGGGTGTAATTCCAAACAGTTAACCAACTGATAGCACAGGGATGATATATGTAAACGATACAGTAAACATCTTTTGCGAGTATTGTACCAATAGGGCTGGGAGTAACAGTAAGCATAGGTGGAAAGAAGGATAAGATACTACTAATTTGTGAAAGTCAAGTGCCTAAACTTTTCATACGTTTGATGTTAATAAAGCTATGGGAGTGGATGAGATATCATCGTAGGTTTTAAGGGAATTGCATTTGACTTGGATGTTTAACAAGCAGATGACAACTTGAACAGTCCATTGAAGAGAGGGGAAAATAGCGTTACTCTATAAAGAAGCATCCAAGTCAGTTCAAATTATAGGCTAGTTATATAACAGAAGTAGTGGTGGTGAACGTGAAAGAGAGAAGTTAGTAATAACATGCAAAATTGGATTGATTAAAACGCTTTCCAGAAGGCAGGATGTTTGTTAAGAGGAGATCCTGTTCCAGTGACCTGGTTACATTATATAACTGTTTGACCACTGTATTGGATAAAGGAGATGTTTATACGTGTACAGTGACTTTTCTAGATTTTATAAAAATGTTTGATAGACTACCTCATGAGGTCACGAGGTATTTTGTTGAATTATTGTTGAAATTAGTTAGGTTGGGGGAATGACTGGATTTTTACTTAATTTATAATAAAAATTGCAGCAATTAAGCCAATAAGGGACAACAAGGGGAAATTTTTTTAGCTTTATTTCCAGGAATTCTTCATAATGCATAGTTAACCCAAATAAATAATGTGCTAATAATTAATACACTACTAATAAAAATTTATTGGAATCATCGTATGAGATTAATTTGAAATAGTAAGGTGCATAAAAAATAATGCCAACGAGGCATTCTGTACCTGTGATATTTTTGCAGAAATCTGCTTGAATCAAAAAGAAATAGCATGGCGCTTACCTTTCGTTTTTATTTTGTGAGCAAATAATGATTATGGGAGGGGAATGAAAGGCGTTAGCCGATTTATTTATTTACAATAATCATGAAAAAATGTTTGTCATAATAATAAAAAAAGCATACCAAGATATTTTGAGAATTTGTCCATTGGTTTACAGAAATGGTGTGTAATAAAATATTTAAATCCTCTTAATTGCTTGACATTAAGTATGAGTTTAAAAAAAGTTAAGGAACTTCCCCAATGAATAGACAATGCAACATCAGGTAGTTTGTGCATATCTTTCCCATAAACCATCTTTAGACCCCACAAAACAATTGATGCCTTTACCGTAGGCCAACAAATAGGTCACATATCCTGGCATCAGTCATTAGTTTTGTTTTGTTTTTTAAATAAATTCAAATTCTTTTTCCTTCTTTAATTGAAACTCTATATCACTCCAAAAAATATGTGCCTTTAGGCCAGTGTACAACTGGGTCGTACGTCGTTTGTCATGTACTTAAAAGAACACGCAAACGAATCCAAAAAAAAAAAAAAAAAATTTGACTTCATCTAAAAAGATCCTATTAAATAGCATCTTTTTTGTTTCTTGTTTTTCATTGTTTAGAATAGCTCGACAGAAATATTTCTTTTACTTTTTTCCTGTTGTTTAAACAAGAGGTGTAGTATAAATAATTCAAATGAGGTCATTTAACATTTAGGTCCCTTGGAATGCACAAAACCACTTTCAAGTTCCCAGTTTTTTTTTTTTTTTTAAGTTTCAGTTTTTTTCAGCTGCTTCTTCTAGTTATGGTTTGGCAGTTCTCTAAATAAATATATCATTCAATGCCTTTTTTATTTGCCAAAAGGAGTAGGCAGAGCTACTTTAGCCACAACGTTTTAGAAATCAGTGGGTTTCTGCCTTCCAGATAAGGCTGGAAGGCAGAAACCCATCTCTTAATGATAATTTACTTCATGGTTACTGATGATTTTGAAAACACTGTGGTGGCAAGAGCACGGCAGACAGTACCACAATGCCGTGATCCTAAACCCCGGTATTAAAAATCTAATTTCTGGAAGGAAAAACTTCATTTTCCTCACCAAAGATCCATTTACTAGGGAGCCGACGAGAAAAAAATCCTATAAGAAAATCCTCTTAGCAACTAGAAGCTCACATATAACGGACTTTCATCTGGCGTCTAACATTATAGATCCAGAAACGTTGCAACAATAATGCACAGGTCTCCGTTTTAAAACTTTAATTCCAAAATTTGTTTAAATGTTTTGCTAATTTTTCAACAGAAACAACTAATTCTTGACAAGCTTCTTATTGAGGATACATTTCTTAAAATGGATCATATAAAATAATTACTATAAAAACATGGTCGACATTGCACATATTGCTATTTTGATATTCCACGTGCAGAAGCATGAGCAACAGTGCCTGTTGCTCATGCTCATGCTGCAATTCCGCATAGGCACTGCGGAACTGAAGCACCCTCAGATTTTCTCTATATAAATATATTTATTAATATATTTATATTTGTTTGTAATATTTAATTGTATCATCAACAATCCTCTACAATAGCACTTAGGAGGGCGAAGGACGCTAGCAGCACTGTGTTTACCGCAGTGTCATATTGCTACACGCGCAAGCATATGCACGTCATAGTGAGATGTGACCTATTAGCGTAATGCGGCACTGTCCGTCGCGCAGTTCCACTGTTGTTTATATGCAGTTTGTGCCAGTATAGAGTGTTCGTAGTGCTTAGCGTGTTTACCCCGTCTCTAAGTATTTGGAGATTACAATTAAAGACATAACATTTGTTATAGTTTTTATTTTAGAACATTATTGGGGTTATGATAATTGATTTTATTTTTAAGTAATTTTGAATTATACCAAACTGTATAATTTTATCGATAATAAACAATATTTTTTTCATGTTTATTTTTTTTTAATTTTTACCATAATTTTGATATTTTATCCAAACACGTATACACTGTACTTACAGTGTGTATGTATATTTCGAAAGTTGCAGCGCCCCCACGATTTCAAGCCACGAGCCGCCACTGATGAGCAATCATAGTTGGTTATAAAAGTAAAACAATTTACTACATAACGATGATCACTTATGCTTGTGCATATGGAATATTAAAATAACAGTTATGAAGACAATATAAATGAACTAATTTAAGTATATAATTAATACATAAAGCAACATTAAACAAGATATTATAACCAGTTTCCAAGGACCCACTCCATACTCGAGCTAACGCAATAATGAAAAATTATTATTATTATTATCTGAGACCTCCAGGGAGTCAAGGACTCATCTATGGAGGCTATAAATCACTCAACTAGCTATCATACTTCATTATTATTATTATTATTATTATTATTATACCTCCAAGGAATCCGAAGACTCGTCTCGGGAGGACACCTACTATACAACTGTCTCCACCACAACACCGAACTTTTCCTTAAATTCATTTACACTAGATGCACTCAATACCCCTAAAGGCAAATTACTCCACTCACTCACTCACTGCTCTCTTGGAGAAAACCCTAGCTCTTATCCCTTTATTGACTGTGAACAACCTGAACTTCTATGGATATCCCCGTGTCCTCTCCCCCCTTCCATATAACGAAAAATTTCATCATTTGAAATGCTATGACACCCATTCAAAAGTTTATAGACCTCTATCATATTACCCCTCTTTCTCCCGTTAACCAAAATCTGTAATCCGCATACTCGCAATCTGTCCTCATAATCTAAATCCCATAATCCGAATATAATCTTTGTAATTCTTCTTTGCACCCTTCCCACAGCCTTTCCTCACCCTTTGGAACTCGGGAGACCAAATTTGCGCACAATAATCCCGGTGTGGTCTTATCAAAGCCTTATAAAAAGGCAAAATGACTTCCTTATCCTTACATGTCAAGGTACGCTGCAACATAGCAATTATCCTCTGAGTTGTATTTGCAACTTTTGCCATGTGACCTTTGAACTTTAAATTCTTATCCACCAATACACCAAGATCCCTTGCCTCTTAAGTTTCTTGTAGCATAACCCCGCTAATATAATATGCCGCTGGAAATCCGATCATGCCAAAGTGCATAACTTTACACTTACTAACATTAAACTGATAGCCATTTTCATTTGCCCAGATTTCCAGTCTGTTCAAATCATTTTGTAATTGCTGAATACCAGTAACATCCCTGATTGCCCTGCCTATCTTCATATCATCGGAAAAGAATTGCACATCTGATAATAGACCCTGCTTGATGTCATTAATGCATAGATTGAATAATAATGGCTCAAGGACTGAACCCCGAAGTACACCACTGGTTATCTTAAATCTGGCAGATTCACACCCACTGTATACCACTTTTTGATATCTGTCTGTCAACTATCCCGTGATCCAATTCAAGAGATTATATTTCAATCCCATATTCTCCAGTTTACGCAACATCCTTTCGTGTGGTATCCTATCAAATGCCTTAGAAAAATCCAACATTATCATAGTGTATCCATTCCCTTTATCCAATTCAGCCGTAACATTGTTATAAAATATGAGCAAATTGCTAAAACATGACCTTCCTTTAGTAAACCCATGTTGTTCCTTGCAGAGTATAGCATGTTTGTCTACCCATTTCTGTATGCGAGTTCTTACCAACTTCTCTAAAATCTTCACTAACACTCCAACGATACTAATGGGTCGGTAGTTAGACATATCAGTTTTTGCATCACCCTTGTACAATGGAGCTATCATACATTCCGTCCATTCGTGTGGACGGAATGTATGATATTATTCCTGAATGTGTGGTATTATTCCTGAGCTGATACTCAAGTTATACAAATGTGTGAAAGGCCGAGCCAATTCGGCTGAACATTCCTTTAGCAAATGTGCTGATATTCCGTCAGTTCCTATTGACAAATTCTTATCCAGGTTATGCAACAGCTCTTCGGCCTCATTTTCATGAACCTCTAACTCTTCATCCAACGTAGCAGGAGCACTGTGCACTATGTTCCATACACCTGGTTGATATATCTTAGCAAAGTGAGCACTCATTAACTGAACAATCTCCTTAGCTTCCGACACTCGTGTACCATCTGCATTCAATAAAGTTATTCTTTCACATTCATTTTTTCTTTTGCTTGCGGCATAACAATAAGCTTGCATGGCCAATTTCTTTTCATACTGCATTTTAGCTTTCCTCACAATAATCGTTACCTTGCTGACATGAGCTTTATATATTTCATAACTCCTCTCACTCTCATTTTCACAATATTCTTTCCACATCCCAACCTATTTATTCTTCGAACACTAGGGATACATTCAGATACCCCTCCCCCTTATTCAAGCACTTTTTCAAAGATTCCCATGCACTGCTGACATTTTTTCTATTCAGTAACTGATACCATCGGACCAAAGATAGTATTCTCCTAAGTTGATCATAATTTCAAGATTTGTAGTTCAGCATGCAATCTGTTTTAATCTGAGCTTCAATACAAGTAGATGCTTCCCAAGAAAGAACAGCATGATCACTGTCACCAATTGGTGGTAAAATAGTCATATTCTTGACAGATATTCCTTCTGACGCTATGACAAAATCCAACACCCTTTGACCTCGAGTTCCTTCTTTCACATGCTACTTGAGAAAGTTGTCTCGCAACAATTTAATAAATTCCTGTTCTTTCTTATCATGAGATTTCTCTTCTACCCCAATCAATGTTTGGAAAAGTCACCCATAATGATCATTCGATTGGTACCCATAAGGCTAAATTGGCGATGCATTTCTTCGTCCCCTACAACTGAGTTGCCAGATCTGTAGCAACACCCCACCATATATTTCATTCTGTTAACCTCTACTTTACACGAGATAGACTCAAACTCATCGCTACATGGGACATTGTTATCATGGTTTTCTTGTATTTCTACCCTAACTGGACATAAGTCATCTAATATCATTAGTAGCACTCCTCCTCCTCCTCTCCTATCTCCTCTGTCATTCCTAAAAATAGTATATCCGTTACGCTCGATCCCACTTACCATATCTGATTCTGATAGCCAGGTTTCACTAATACCAACAATCTTAGGCCACATCGTATTCAATAAAGCAACAAACTCAACCCCTTTGTTTCTAATGTTCCTGGCATTTGTGTATAGCCATAATAAATTACGATCTAGCATATTCTTATAATTAGATATGCAATCTATTTGGTCTTGTTCTAGAATTTTCTCTTTTCCCTCCCCAGACATACTTAAAAGGTCCGAACCCAAAGCATAATTTTCCACTTCTTCGCCATATACATAACCATATTCGAAGGAATTCATATCTTTATCACGTTTGCATACCATAGCTGACCTTTCACACACACATTATTCTCCTTATTTGTTTATTTTTTTTAAATACCAGTTAATACGCATTCAAATCGATGTGTCTATTGTGAACCCGAGTAATTCCACCAAAGTATCGAGAATACTTTGGTGGACTTTGTCATCTATTTACATGTGTTAATTCTATGAAATATATTTAGACGCTTCTGTATTAAATAATTGGATGAAAATTTGTCACGAACTTTAAAGACTGCTAATTAATGGGATTGACTTGGAAAAGGAATGCATTAGAGTACATTGCTGAAATGGAAACCAGACATATTCGTTAATTGAGTGAGTTAACGACTCGTTATGATCAAGGTCTTCAGATTACGATATATAATCTTCTAATGTAGACTAGCCTGTCTTAGGATTGTACTCATTTGTATCAATGATACTCACGAATAGTTTCAATTGGAAGAACAAAAAAGCTTGCTTCCTTAGTGATCCATTTGATTCTGTTTCGAGACTTGGAAATGAAATTGACTTTTCAGCGGCTGAAAGTTGAATGGAAACAACAAAACAAAAAAAAAAAAAAATATATAAGCCTGAAATGAATTTTAGGAAAGTTCAATAAATATATATATATATATATATATAGGCATCTAGTATCGGAAATCTTGTCTTCCATTTACATATTAAGCCTAATTACATCCAAGTAAATTGGCGTTTCTACACCTGATTTTTACCCAGTATGATTATTACTCTCTGTCCCCCTCTCCATAGCAACGACAGGTGTTTTTTGTTTGATGTGCCTGTTTTACGACTTATGACAGAAAAAGAAAAAAAAAAATCCGAGGTTCTCGAGGACATATATTGGCACGCCTGCCTGAGATTAGCTCTTACAGTCAGTTGAAAAGTCATTATATAAATGTTCCTTGCATCCTAAGTTACCTAATTGAAGATGAGAATTATTCGTCTGGTTATGATGGAAAGGCATTTATACAAAAAAAAATGTAGTTAAAAATATCCAAAATAACTAGATGAATCCGGTCAATCCAGCGGTGATATAATCATCGTCATTGTTTATTCATACAAAATATTACAACTATAGGATCACTTCTATTACATTGTAAAGAATCACTCTAAAATGATATTATTTATTGCCTCAAGCCAAATGCTTGAGGCAATATCGATATCCTTGCAGTCGCACTCTTCCAGTATGAGATACGATTACTAACCGAAAAAGAAGCCGAAATATATATATATATATATATATATATATATATATATATATATATATATATCAGCAAAATATGGAACACGTTTGAAACACGGAACTAAGAAAGAGATCAGGCATAAATGATGTAGTAACTTCAGTATATGAAAGCAAGATGAGATGGGCAGGTCAACATAGCCAGACTCAGTGATAACAGATGGACATATAGAATACTCAACTGGCAATCAAGAATAGAGAGAAAACCAGGAAGACTACCTACAAAATGGGAAGATCGGCTAGTGAAATCTATGGGTATAACATGGAAGAGAGAGGCTCAAGATCGAGATCGTTGGAGGCATCTTTGTGACCTGCACTCATGGAGAAATCCTGAGTGAAATACAGGTCCATCAAGGTAATGTCAGTGTTTTGGACAGCAACCCGGAAAAGAGTTGCCAGAGAGAGAGCCTTGAGGAGCAGTGAACTGCAACCATTTGCAGTAACGGATCAGTTCAAGGATCGAGTGATCGAGTTTTATTCTTTCCCCACACTTAAACTGTTAGACCACTATTTGTGAGCTGTATGTACTGTAATAGATTACTAGATTATGCTCATTGATAAACGAGGAAAGTATTAAAATTTGTAATATTTGCTCTCTAAACAATTTTTTCCTAATAGAACGTATCCCACTCAACTCATCCAATATTACACAACTCAGCCATTTTTTTTTCTTTCACAGGAAGTATTAGAAATAGAACATCGATCAATACAATTGACCTACTGTCTTTATTTGTTCTATCTCTCAGTTTTTTAATTGAAACTACCATGTACCTCGTTATGATACATATCGATATTGAACTACAGTCATTGACTATTGATCTGAAACTTTTTTAAAAAAAAAGTCTCGACATCAAATGGCCTCAGCGTGAACCTGCATGGACTGCGTTATATCGAGAGAGAGAGAGAGAGAGAGAGAGAGAGAGAGAGAGAGAGTGATTCTTACAATCCACACTTCTAAACTACTTCTGTAATTTGTAAGCATACAAAGTGAAGTTTAATAGTCGATTTAAAGAAGTAAATGCATTTATACTTTTATAATAATGGATTTATATAATTAAATTAATTTTTCCTTTTATATTACTCTACAATAAAAGCCATGGAATGATTTTTATTGTAGAAACCGGTCAGTAGAACACATGCCATTAATAAACACAATACACTGGCACCATAGCCTTAATTGCTTTTGCCGTAAATCAATATAACGAACAAGAACAGTTCGTAGACTACCCTGTATGCTTTCTGCTGTCATTTAAACTGAGATGTAACTCTAGGAGAATCCTGCAGAACAGAGCATGCTTGCGGGAGAGCATGATATACAGTTTGCAGTCATCGGTGTGATGGAAGAAAACATAATGCTTTTCTTTTCTTCTTTTTTTTTATTAAAAAAAGTTCTATATATAATGAAAACTATAAGTAATTAACACTGCTGTTATGAAGCTATCATTCAACAGAAAATTAAAATTTTAATCTTAAAATTAGGAGTTTGATAACACATACCTAACCGCATAATAATTTGACTTGATGAGATTTTACTGAAAAAAAAAAAAAAAAAAAAAAAAAATATATATATATATATATATATATATATATATATATACACCATTTTGAAATGAATGCCAGAATACTTTCAGTTTTCGGTTATCGATTATAATTGGTGGGCACAAGAAAAGCATTTCCGTTGCATAATTGCTACCATTTGCCTTCGGTTGAAAAGATCAGAGTTCGAATCCCGTAAAGAAGTGCAATTCAGCTGAATGGGAATTAGTTGGTTTCATATGGAGCTAGAAAGATTTTTATTCTTTCGTAAACTCGGCTCGGAATTTTCTTCTCTCCAACTCCCATCTTTCCGAAACTGTCCAGAACAACCCATTTAACACAAATAAAAATAAATACTGGTGTCCATAGTCTTAGCTGCGTCAGTAATTCCTACCAATTTCATTCCAACGTTATGAAAAGGAATGTCAATGTGATGTGCTTGACTTGAAGCATTAACTCAAGAAATAAGAAATAAAACTGTTTATTTCTTGAGTTGATTTCGTTAAGATTGTTTTTACTGGTGCAAATTTTATGGTTTTCGAAGGAATAGCAGGACGATGAAGCTTCTGTAGTACATTATGCGAGGATTTTGGATATTTTCGTGGGTAAAAGAATGTCTACTTGAATAAGCGCAACCGTCTAACCATGTTAGAAACTTCATCATTGCCAACCGAGCCGTTTTTCTCTCTAGTTACATGCATTTATTATATTGAACTTTTCGTTTAATGAATTAAAATATTAGAAATTGAGTAGTGGACCAGAAAAAACTGTTCTGTTTTTTCTGGTCCAGTTTTAATGATGCTTGCTGCGAAGCTGGTGGTTAGTAAACAGAAAAGGTCTGAGAACCACAGCATTTGAATTGCCTTTTGTTTTGCATTTTCGTATTTCACTTAAAAGATAGGTGGAAAGGTAATGGATTAGATTATAGCTTGTGAGTCAAGAGTCGAACAGCATTGGTATTTTTCGCCCATTTGTGTGTTGTTGAGTTGAAGATATGAACATATTGCTCATACATGTTAATATAGTTATCGCGATGTTAATTCACATAGAATATGGAATATATTCTGATACATTCGATAAACCATTAACACACTCGGCAATTGTTCATATCAGTGATTTATACAAACTATTTGTTATTTGATGCTTATTTGCTGCTATACTTACTAAGGCTTACAACGTTCTTCTACATGGGTGAATCGTTTTATCAGTAACTTTAATGATAAACGGTTTTTAAGACGGTTTTCTGAACTGAAATTTTTCTATACTGTTTCTTCAATTTAAAAATAATCTGAAGGATATGTAGCTATCCGCCAACTCTGTTGATTTACTTTGAGAATGATGAGAAAATAAAACATAATAATTGTAGTGAATTCTTGATTTACAAAATGGATCCAAGAATAGGTTATGTTGTCGTGAATATTTGAAGACTTTAGTTCTTCTGCAACATTAGATGAAGAAGGTAATTCCAGAGGTCATGACTGGTAAATGGAATGAAAAGAAGTAGAGAAAGATCTGAGCCGAACTGTGCATTTTTTTTATCCCTAGCCAGTTTAGCAAACGACCACGAAAATACCTATAAGAAGTCATAAGGCAGTAACAGAACTCCTGTGAGAAAATTTGTGTGTGTGTGTGTGTGAGAGAGAGAGAGAGAGAGAGAGAGAAAATGTGGATTTTCTTTGATTAATTGTTTAATCAGTTTCGCTCAGCGATGCCAGGAAACACGAAAAATAGCATTGTGAATGTTTGTTGGCTATTTCGTAGACTTCCGTCTGCGAAATAGCCAAAAAAAATAAATAAGAAAGCCACCACCCCGGTGTAATCATAGCACATCGACCTCGAGGAGGTAATCACATAAATAGAACATGCAATGCGGTTTTTTGATGGGGATGTAACTAAAGACACAGAAGGACATTAAACTGGAACCAACAACACCAGAAATATATATATTAGTTTAATCGATAATCCAAGTCCAGAAACCGTAAAGAAATGTATACGAGTTTCTTAATTTAGTAATCATAAAAATTAGCAGAAGTAAATTTTGCTATAAAACAAACAAATACCTTTCATGTTGAAGAAAAGGGAAGAGATTTTCTGTTACAGAGCAACATGATTAACACGTTCACATAAAAATTTATATAACGGAAAGACGTTATGTCATGGGCATAATACATAGCTTTCCTTTTAAAGGAAAGACTCATCAGCAGAGTGAGAGTCGCAAAATGATTCATGATTACGTGAGCAGGAATGGGTTTTTTCATCATCATAATGATTAAAAGATTGACGCAGCTTGAAGGAGTTCCGTGTTTGGTTTCTGGATATCTAATTCTTACCTCCACACATGATACAAAAAAGATTCTTTAGATTTACAACTTTTAGTTAGTGGGATTGATATAAAAATGATATCGCACATCGCCACAAGGATCATTTTTGCACTTGAGTAGTATATTACCTTTCTTGCAGTTCAGTGAACGTCATGATAGATGTCTCAGCACTTTAAACCATCTCAAATGATGTCAAAGTTTCTCCTTAGGTTGTTGCTTCCTTTACTCATCCCCTCCCCTTCAGAAGATCATTGATAAATATAAATTAGTGATCTTCTAAAAGTTGTAAATTATATTGGAGAAAACCTCAGACACATAACGAAAAAAAAGTCTACAATATCATCACCGTATATCCTTAGCATTATATTATATTATATTTGCATTATTTTTTCCACAGCTAAATGATATTAACACTTCAGCATTATTTTAATTAAGGTGATCAATGAATCATTTCCTTGATTTTAATGTAAACAAAGAACTAACTATGAGTTCTTTAATGAGATAGATTGGCTTTATGGCTTTTTAGATTAACCATATGCAGCTTCATGCAATGCAATGTGTGTGTAGACATGATAGAACGTTCTAAATAAACAGCTTTGAAAAGTTTACTGTGGGCGAAAAAAAATCTTTTTTTTTTTTTTTTTTTTTTTTTTGTAAAAACAGGTCATCATTTCCTAATGATGTCGCCTGAAGCGTAATAAAATTAAAACAGCCAACTTCTCGCCAACTGCTACCATTATTTTTACAAAATGAAAAGAAAACTAAATGCAATTATTCTAGTAGCTCTGAAGTTGACTACTTCCATCTGTTTGCGTCTTTCAAAACTAGCGGCAACTCCTTTTATACTTATGCTGAACAGACAAAACTAAATCGGGCAGCGAACCCAGACGTTCGGTCCTCGGCCGTTCCTCTCGCATTTCAGTCGAATTACTTTTACTTGTTGATCAACGCACTTGGGCACAAAGCCCTGAATCAAGAGAAATGTGTTGTTTTAAAAAAAATAATTAAAATTGAGGCCTTGCATTTTTAATCTGCTTCTTATGCATATATTGATCATGGAGGAGTAGAATAAACTTTTTTTTAACAGAAATACAATAATCATATATCCATTAGGCTTATTTAATTAAAGATTAATTTGAAATGCTACTTAAATTTTGTTTCAAGTTCATATTCGACTAGTACTTAAGTTTCGTAACTAACTAGCTGTCGCATTCGTTGTATAAGAAATGCTGTTTCTAAGTGAATTCGTATAAACCGGAAAGAAATAATTTAGTCAAATAAAAAAAAAATTCATTTTTTTATTTCTTTTGCTGCGTTAGATTTCTACGTATCCACTATTCGTCTGAAGGCGAAAACTTTCATCCTTGAGATAACATTAAAAACAGCAGAAGGCAGCATTTTAGAGGGACGCTCAACACATCGTGACGGATGGCGTCCTTCAATTCGTTTGGAGACTTTTGAGAGCAACAGCATACAGTGTCTTGGGGGCAAAAACGACTGCCAGAAGTCTGCAGGCGTAGGTCGATACTAAAATAGATAAATAGTGGACAAAATAGAAACGGGTATAAAACTGCTTAAGGACTGCCTAAAATTGTAACATAGGAAAAGAAACAGTAATTAGTATATAGCGTAGAATTCACAGAGAAAGGGTTTGCAAACTGATACCGAAATTATATCTGATATTCCCAAATATTACCTTAAAAAATTACCGATAGAATAATTATTAAAAGGGAGAACACTGCGTTAATTAAACTGCATTAATGATATGTTTAAACTTTATTTAATAGGACTAAGTACAATATTTCGGTCTTTTTAAAAGAAAAAAACATTGGAAACATTCTAATTAGGTATTAATACAATTATGAACATTTCAGGTGGCAAATCACTTTGCATGTGTATCTAAATTTCAGTTCTTGGCGCCTACTCCTGCTGTTACAATACCATACCTTCTTGCTCCTAAACGTTTATGAACTGTGATACAAGAACTGGGTTTATTAGCCGTTAACTCTAATAACAATGTAATATTTTCGCGCACTAAGGGCAGTGGCTTCTTCTGGGTAGTGGGTTAAGTAAGGATTACAAATTAACATAAATTTAAAATTTCAAACCGTTTGAGTAACAATCAAAGAATGAGGAGCTACGCATGCGTAGCTCGCATCAGCTGACTTTAGGAGAGAAGATAAGTTTTTTTAACAAATCACTTAAAAATGGGACTTAGAGAAACTTAGAGTTAATGTTTTGTTCTAGCAATTTTATTAGATTATTGTAGCATTCAACTCTAAAATGCATTTCTTGATTTCATGCATTAATTAGAATAAGTTTAATCACGTTTAATAAAGCATGATTAAATCGTGAGTATCATAAATACCATGAATATAAGGAGCATAATAATTGATATTATTTTTTTTTCTTTTATAACGGCTACTAGGTTCATTGAATGTTTCTCAGTTTTTGTAATTTATAACTGACCATTGGTCAGGTTTCAGAGTGTAATTGATTGAACCAAATCCTATTCCATCCTATCCCATCTTCCTTAATATAATTAGGCCCAATAGCATGTTAAGTTCAATTTCAGCAACCTAGTTGGACGAATGAAAACCATCCAATCTGTCAGTCTACAAGCTGTGGATTCAAATCTTACTGACACTGATGCGTTCGTGATCTTTAAGTGGTAAATAATTTGCATTGCCCTGTGGCAGACTACCACTTCTTACTAGATCGTAATGGTTTAAAAAAAAAAAAACTTCAAAAGAAGCTACCTAAGAAGTCGAATTATAAATTAATTATAATTAACAAAATACAAGTATTAGTTATCTTGAAATAAAAATTATTTAAATAATTTTTTTTTTTCACTTTAGTCCCACCAACTACATTAAGGCTAGTAATTTATCTCATCAACACTTTTAGATATCCTTATTTTTTTTCCATTTTTTGTAATATATATATATATCATATAGAAAACTTTCTTTAGAATTAATTTTAATTCGAATGATACAAGCGTTAAGGTAGGAAAAATGTTAGTTCTAAAACACGTTGGTAAACATTAACTTTGGCGATGCTTAAATAATAAAAAAAAAAAAACTGTTATATAATTAATATGGAAGTATTCTTAACACATTTCTCCAAAGGCGGTCATATTAATTTGCAGAGTCTGCAATAAAATAACGCAGACTTGGGTAAGAGAACCACATACGCCAAGTTATTGGACTGGATCAGTTCCAGAGACTTTCTGGTTCACGAGATACTATGTATTCACGTGTTTCCTAGGCTCAACGAGGCAATACCCTCTTCCTGTGTGTTCACTGTGTAACTTCAGACAGTACAAGAATTTAGTTCTGTGGGTAAGTGTACTAAACATTAACCTGAAAATGTTGCTAAATGTTCTTAATGTAACCCTGGAACTGCAGCTGTGTTTCCCTGATGTAATATAAATGTGCAATTGAACATTTTCTTTCTTTCTTTCTTTCTTTTTTCAGACAAATTGCTGAATTGCAGTAAATGATTTGTTCCGATTATATACATTCGCCACCTGGTGTGAGTTAACTTAATCAAAGCGAATAAATTTATTTATGTAAGTACGAGTTAAAACTAGTTTCAAGATTTTATTTCGATAGAATTCTGCATGATAAAAAAGTTAGTAATCAGAGTCTCATCTTCAACTATTGTACAAAATAAGAATTCTTTGTTTCATACACGCACAAAGTTTTGGTCTGTTTTATTTTGATACAGTTGCAGTTGACATCCGAGCTCGATATTTTTAGACCTTGTAATGTTGAGGTGGGATTTAAGCAACAAGCTAGTACAACAGTGTCGTTTGACGGCAATATCACATAATCGCAAACAAGGAACCTTAGTCTTTAAATAGAAGGACGCACCGAGCACGTGTCTAAAAACATGAATCTTTCTTTAAGCCATGAGCTTTGTCGGAACCTTCTAAACTCCTGCTCCTCTTCGTCAAGAACGTTGGTGCACTTTTTAACCCCATCAACTAATCTGATTTCTTTAAACCCTAAGTACAAACATTCATTTCCTTTTAGAACAAAAAAAAAAAAAAATTCTCCGCGAATTTTTTCTAGAATTACTATTTTTACACTGGAAGTTTGTAAACTTAAAGATTAATATCACAACGTAAAATTTAAAAAATCACAATACATGATATGTGTGAAATTTTCTATGAACAGAGGGAAGACTGATTGACAAACAAACTTTACTAGCATAATTTAAAGCTACATAAGCTTGATATAACTGGTGCCCCTATCCCTTATTTGCTGAATTTTCCCGTTTGTTTGTAATTATTAGTAAATTATGAAGATCTCTGTGGTAAAAAATTTAAAAAAATGTACTCGTGGGGCCAGAAAAGAACTATGAAACTGAAATACTTTCCCGATACTAATCGATAAATTGGTATCTGTAGAATTGGAGGAAACAAACAGGTAACAAAATGAATTGCAACAAAAGGAACTCAACACCTAGGGGAAACGTTTTTAAATTTGAATTTAAATTGCGTATAAACATTCATTTTGAGATTTTTTCTTTAATTTTGAGCATCAGTTTTTTTTCTCGTTATGTTTCAGAGATAAAAAAAATTTTCCCCTATGATCCTGGGCATCGGGAAGGCCATGAGTTCTCAACCACTTCCAGCTATGGCCAGTAATCACAGAAATTGCATAAGAAAAATCGTAATCACAGTGCTAAATTTCAATATCAGATCACTTTCAGAAGAGCTCTTCAATAGTTCAATAGCGTATGCATATTGTTAAGGAAACATTAAGACATGACAAAAATAAACCAAGAAAAGAAAAAAAATCGCAACCCTGACGAAAAGGATATATGAATCTTTGGAAAAACAGTGTGTGTGTGTGTGTGTGTGTGTGTGTGTGTGTGTGTGTGTGTGTGTGTGTGTGTGTGTGTGTGTGTGTGTGTGTGTGTGTGTGTGTGTGTGTGTGTGTGTGTGTGAGAGAGAGACTGGGTTTAGTCGATGTCAATACAACTGCAAAAGCATTTGGTATAGAAGTTATTCCAATTGTATAAGGAAAGGAGCTTCCAAATAAAGAAACGATTTATCAAAATTAAGTACGATCAATTATCATTAATATTTTCCATCAAATTCCTGATTTCTATCCTCAATGAAGTTACAGGATATTTACGATGGTACAACATGATTAACTTTACGTCAGTACTAGCTTCAAATTTTCATCTAAATTAATCTCCTATTTGTAGAATTTTGGTATTATCAGATCTTATATTTCGGGCTTCTAAGGCGCTTCGCTTCTCACTACATCAATCCATCCACCTAAATATTGGCTTTGCTCTGGATAGTTTTCTTGGCATTAAACATCTCATTCTCAGTCTGTGCAAAATATCCAGCTTGCTAATTTTCCTCCTCTTCCATTCTGTTTAAGTGACCAGACTACCATAGATTGCCTCTGGTCTGTATTCTTGCCATGCTAACTTTCGTATATATGATCTATGTGTCTATGACTCTATGTATGGATGTCAGAATTCTCGAATCTGTGATCTTAGACTTTGATCGACTGGTCTGTTCTGTTTCTAATTCAACTCTCCCATCCAAAAGTTGAAATTGATTTGAACGCCCCGTACTGCTACTTTAGTGTTTTGGCTAACTGCTCTCTTATTTCATAAATATTTCTTCAACTGATTTCCCACCATACAAGCTTTGCTTATATGTATTATTTGCTTCCAATTAATTTTCCATCTTCAAATTTTGAAGATGGCAAAAAATTGTGCTTAAAAAGCTGAAATATTGTGCATGTTGTATATGGGTTCACTATTTTGAATGTTGTTCTTTGATCCTACCTATTTCTCATAGTTTTATTATTATTATTATTATTATTATTATTATTATTATTATTATTATTATTATTATTATTATTATTATTATTATTATTATTATTATAACTGCTGATTTTCATGTAAAATATGTTATATCAGTCGTTCAATTTAGTTAAAATTTCTGAGCAGCAGCCTCTGTAGTTTCAGTCGGTATCCATGATGCCCTTCAATTTAAAACATATGATGGATTTAAAAACCCATTTAAGCTGTCAGAATATTTATAGTTTTGAATGCAATGAAAGTGAGTGGTTTATAAGTCTCGATGTGGGTGGAGTTTTTTTTCGTAGGTCTCGAAGTGGGTGGTTGTTTTTTTCTCTCTCTCTCAGAAACTCGAGTTTTTCATTTCCCGGAAATCGGGGGAACCAGCCAGAGAACATACACAATCAACAGGCCTAATACACCTGGCTTCAGAGCCCGTAAGTACTTCGGTAATGATTTTTAAACAACAAAGATGGGTTCTTCTTCTCTCACGCTGATATCTGATCTACCCTTAGAAAAGGTAGTTGTTTTTTAGAGAAGAAGATTTAAAATTTTGCTATAACCACAATTCCAGAATGCTCAAAAAATTTACCACTTTTAATTACTGAAAAAGAGAGCCAAAAAGCTTCACTTCGGAAAAGCATTTAATTTGAATAATGAACCACTTTTTTTTGGAAGATTGCATCTTTGAAAAACATCTTGAAGCATATAAATTCACTCCAGAGTATACGGAGGAGAAAAAATTATATTTTGCAGCGTATACATAATAAAACTCCTAACTGGGTATTAAAAAAAGGTAAAACTAAAAATCTTCCAACCTATTGCAGAGAAGAAACTCTCTCTCTCTCTAAATATATATATATATATATATCAGTTTGAGAACCAATGCTTGTAACCTTTTATAACCTATGCTGATTCTTGATTCCATGTTGCTAAATATCTTAACTGGCTTAACTGGTTATACTCATTGATAACATCAGATTATATCTAAGAGTATAAAGTCAACTGAACGAAGAACTCTTAAAAATGGTTATGAATGTTATATGATCACTGATGCCATTAACAGCATGGATGTCAAAATGTTATAAGGAGCTCATTCGTTTGCCCGCTCGTACGTACCACACACACACACACACACACAATCTTTTGTTCTTGTTTAATACGCATACTTATAGAATACTTCAATGCCCTATATTAGACATGACCAAATGGCACTCCACGATCCACTTTTATTCAGTCCTTCCTTGAAAGATCAATTCATTTTGTATTATGCCTGTTTTTCAACAGCGTCGTTTATGTTCTTTTGGTTCGAAAATTATTATTATTATTAGCAATTTAGTTTCTGTGTGTTACGGAAAATTTGTAGTGAAGAGTTTTTTTTTTTTTAAATAAAAATATGGGTTGTATACCTGAATACCTTTAAAACTTTCCATTCTCCCTCTCCCAGTTGTAATGCCCTTGCTTTTCCGTTTTGAAATCCCGTATTGTCAGTGTTCATTTGAATGGAAGAAGTAGCCTTGAATATACAAGTTGATCCTACACTATGTCTTTTTCAAATCTCTTTCAGTATCTCTGTAAATAATATAATTAACACCCATTCTTTAAAATATGTAATATTTATGATTTACAATACGCGTTATTATTATTATTATTATTATGGAAGTGAGGCATGGACGATCAAAAAAGGAGATGAGAGAAGAATAAGTGCAGTAGAAATGAGATTTTTGAGGAGAACCGCAGGATACACCTTGTTAGATCATAAAAGAAATAAAGAAATCATGGAAGAAATGAACGAATAACCAATAATAGAATATATCCACAACTATGTTGTACAATGAAACCTGTGGAGCATTCATAACTAAACATACACACGTAACCACAGTAATAACATTTTTTACTAAGTAAATATTTCGTCCTAAGTATCATAGGACATCGTCAGTACAGTTGGTTCAAACAATAGAAGGAATCACATACAGTTAGAGGGCATGCTTACAATGGAACCCCTTTATGAGTGCAGTAGCGTGTTAAAGAATTAAGTTAAAATATGTCTGAAAAAAAAAGATTACTTATTAAATATTAAATATTTACTTATTAAGAAATCTTATTACTGTGGTTACGTGTGTATGTTTAGTCATCCACAACTATAGATGGAAATGGAAACAGCACATTGGAAGAATGGACAATAGTAGAATCACCAAACAAATCCTTGAATGCAAACCCGTGGAGAAGAGATCAGTTGGAAGACAATATAAAAGATGAAATGAGGCCGTAACAGGCTCCGAGGCCTGATACAAGATAGGAAGAAGAAGATGATGATGATGATGAAGAATACGCGTTATTTTAAACATTTTGCCAGTGAAATCAAAATTTTCACTATTATTTTAGCCGAGTTGTCAGCATCTTTCTTTCAAACATCGGAAAATGAAGGAAGTTTATTTTCCTATTTTTTTTTATTTGATAGGATAATATAGTCTGTGAATGAATCACGTGATCTGGGACTAAACTATTCAGCTACAGGGACGCCGTCACTGTTAGTGAACCTTAACCTGATTAGAGCTGCACCTTTAATTTGCAAATGGCACAATAATGTAATATCCGAACTGGAATTTCTAGATACTGTTTCGATGAGTCTTTAAATAAGCTGAGTTTATCTTCTCCATATATTTCTTATAAATTACTGTCAGTTCACACTAACAGCCCAGAAATTCAGGCAGTAAAGTATTTTTGGTGCTACGAATTCAAAACGGAGCACTGTTTATGTTAGGGTCGACAGCCAGGAAAAGCTCCAAGTAGAACTAAACATCAGCATGTTTCCTGCACACCATCTTACAGCAAAAAGAAAATTAGCACTGTACTGTTATATCCAGCTGCAGCATCAGCAAACGCCATAAAAACGGGGGGGAGAAACAGTAACAAATAGTTCAGACATCCTATTTTACCATAGTTAACTGTCCTGTAATTTACTGAATGTTATTTTACTCTCTCCACTTTGTTTCCAGCGTTGAGGAGCACTGAGAAGCAACAGAAGATGTAATTTCCCTGGAATAGGATCTTCGAACAGGGAGAAATGTGTGTGTGTGTGTGGGGGGGGAAGTTAAGGGTCCTGACAACAGTAATGTTGCATTTTCCATAAGCATGGATGTTCACTATATGGTTTTATAATTTTATAAGAAAATCGGTTTGGAAATTTTGTCTGTTTTTCATAAATAAAAAACAAACTCTTAATAGTGAAATGAAAACAAAATTGTGTTCTAACAGCAATTACTGACTACAGTTTAAGTGTTGGTATAAGCCACACACACACACACACACAAACGAGGTTATAGAAAAAAAAGTGGCATCCAATTGTTAACCTTATACTAATAATATATCAAAGGACATAAACAAAATATAGCACCTATAAATATTTTTAGCACCTATGATAATTAACGGCGATCCCATGATGCAATTTTCTTTTTGCTGTAGGATAGTGTGCAAGAAACGTGTTGATGTCTCATCTATTTGTAATTTCTGTATAAAATATTCCTAAGGTCTCTGTAGCCGGAATTGTTCACTGGCAGTGCATTTTTCATAGAAAGTGTATAGAATGCATATGTGTAGCATAGTAGCTTCTTATTGCTTGATCACAGGCATTATCGTAGCCACTGAAATATTCTCTTATTGTGTTGAGGAACTGCGTAAATTGATTCTCTTCTTGCTCTATGAAGTGGCGCGTAGCATTACTTCATAGAGCAAGTGAAATCACACACATACACAGTATGTAATATGTAACACACACACAGTATGTGTGTGTGTGTGTCACTATTTACATTACTATTAATGACATCATGTAATGTCATAAAGAAGGAATATTTAGTTTTTATCTCTGGAATGGCTTTCTGCAGAAAGTGGTGCATTTGTAGTTTGCCATCCTCATTCTCTCCTTTATTGCTCAATAATAATAATAATAATTCTACACGAATATTCCTCAATTATTATTTTAAGAATAATTTTGTCCTATGCCTGTCAATATCTGTCGCTCAAGCCGAATGTTCTTCTTGCTTTTAAAAATACTTTTAAAAAAACTACAGTATGTAAAGATAGATTAACAGGTTTGGGCATACTGTCAGTTTCCCATTACTAGCAAAATTATTAAACTTGTATTATATTACTAAATCATTCCTAAAGTTAGAAAAAACACCATTTAAATTCGTTTTTTTTTTGGGGGGGGGGGGTCACTGCCGTCTCTTTAGACATAGAATGGTCACTACCATACTCATAGGGTTTAGGAAGTGAAGTTTCTGCTAGAAAAAGTGGTAGAATCGCAACTTCGTTTCCACGCAGAGTAAGAAAATCACAAACATCACTGTCCACAGCAGGATGCGAACCATAGCCAATTACTGAAGAGTGAGTATGCTCAGTGCCGGCGCTAGGATCTTTGCCGCCCGCATACAATTTCTATCTATGCGCCCCTGTAACGATCCGGGCGTGTGTGGTTCTTTTACGATAACATAAATTTAAATTATTTGAAATTTCTTAAATAAATTTTGACAGAACAGCCACACGTTGGTTCGCTAAATATAACGAACCGGGAGGGTTGACTAGGCAGGATAATCGTTAAAAACCCGAATATTCAAAAAATTCTTAAAAGTTAAATCAAATTTTGACAAAGCCACTTCACTTTAATCGTTGAATATAATGATACAGGGATTATAGCCTTCTCACCGACCCGAATCGCTAACAAAATTAAAATGAATTTTAATTAAAGTTAAAATTTATTTGCACTAAAGTTTAAAAAATTCTTGCATTTTACAAGTTACTAAATTCTTAGTAACTTCTAAAATTTTTTTAATAATTTTTATAAGTGGAATTATCTTTTAGGAAAATAAAAGAAACTCAAGATAGATAAGAAAATAAGAAAAGAATTCAGAAATAATTAGAACATTTAATATAAGTATTCAAAAAATACAATCTTTACAGAATAACAGAAAATAAATTAAATTACATAAATATACTTGAAATTTTGTTTATTAAAATTTTAGGGTTCTTGATTTCATATTCACAAAATTAGAAATAATGGTCTTAACGTCTAATTCCGCACATATGTCATTTTCGATAGCTATTAACGCCAAACTAACAAGCCTTTTTTGTGACATATTGTTCTTAAGTAGGTTTTAATCAATTTCAACTTGGAAAAGGAAATTGCATTCTGATTTGTAGCGTTCACCGCCCGCTACAGTAACACGTAAGGTTAATAGTATTCTTAAAGCAATTGAAAAGTTAGGGAAAGATAAATTATTGGACACAATGAAATTAAGAATATCGAAAGGGTTTTGAATATTTAAATTATCGTTCCGAAAAATATCCCGGAAAGCACATAACTCGTCATATAGTTCTATTGCATTTACGTCTTTATTGTCGCCGTCCTTCAAGAGAATCTCTAAATCGTCACAATTTTTTCGTAAATCTTCATTATTAATTTGTAGTAATATAACAAGAAATTGAAATTATCATAATACGATTTTAGTTGTTCAAAACGTTCTATTAACGAACACATTGCAACGTCTAGAAGTGTATAAAACACATTCACTCTAATTGTAAGTGGAGGTTTCTGTGATTTAGAAATTCACATGGCATATTCCGGTAATTGGACCACATATTTTTATTAAGCTATATAAAACACAATGAATAAAACCCGACAAGTTTCGTAAGTCGTTTGACTTACATCTTCAGGGATAAAAGGTAACTTAAAGTTTAAAACACAAAGAAAAGAGAAATTATTAATAATAGTTCATTCTATACAGTTGTAGCGTCTGACTGTTTATAAAATTAAAAAAATCAGAATGCAGATTCAAAGCAGTGCTGAGTTTAAACAATGCTGGATGATGCCACGTTCTGTTGTTCACGTTCATAATGTCCGAGGTTTGACTGAGGTATATTTTTTATTAAAGCTGGCCAAACTTGGTGGAGAATTAAACCTTGATTTTTATTACATTGTTTTGGGATTTTAAGCATGTTTGCAGCTTCTTTAAATTTCCTTATGTAACAGTTTTTTCTATGTACGACATGTTTGTTTTCTGCCAGAGTACATTGTGGCCGGTGGAAGTGGTATGGTATGGAAGCTTAATTCTCCACCAAGTTTGGTCAGCTTTAATAAAAAATATACCTCACTCAGACCTCGGACATTATGAAGATGGTCAACAGAACGTGGCATCATCCAGCATTGTTTAAACTCAGCACTGCTTTGAATCTGCATTCTGATTTTTAATTTTATGAATAGTCAGATGGCTACAACTGTATAGTATAAACTATTATTAATAATTTCACTTTTCTTTGTGTTTTAAACTTTAAGTTACCTTTTACTCCTGAAGATGTAAGTCAAACGACTTACGAAACTTGTCGGGTTTTATTCATTGTGTTTTATATAGCTTAATAAAAATATGTGGTGCAATTACCGGAATATGCCATGTGACCATTTATGTGCAACAATTCACTCTAAATTTATCTTATGGCGATTGTGGCGTTTCGTGATGACGCTCGTAGTCAAATTGTCGTGTCTTCTTTCGTCGTCGAACTTCCGTACCAGTTTTAAATTCTTGTTCTCCATCCACCTCTTCACTCAGTTCTTTTGCCGTTTTTAGAACTTCTTTAAAATTTGTATCTGATCGATACTCTTATAAGAATATTCTTAAGTTTTCGATAGATTCTAAAGCAAGTGTAATGTTCATATTTTTGTCTTGAAGCATTTTACTCACAGGGTTTATTCTGTTAAGTAAATCATGCCAAGTTATAAGAGAGCAAATAAATTTGTAGTCCTTTATTTTAGCACATAATGATTGTGCTTCATGCTGAGTTTCTTTATTAAAATTTTCATTAATTAAAATTTCAAAAAGTGCATCGTAAATTTCTCCTAACTGATATCGTAGAGGGCGGATTGCATTAATTTTACTTTCCCATCGCGTTTCTGATGGCTATTTCAATGTTAAATTTTTACGAACTTTAAAAGGATTGTCCAACGTTTGTGAGAGAATGAAAAGAAATTGTATATTTCTTGAATAATTGCAAAGATACTAATTGTATCTGCATTCACTTTGGATGCATCGTTAACGATTATTTTTAGAGTATGAGCCGCACATGGCACGTAAAAAGCTCGAGGAGTTTTGTTCAAAAGCAAATTTTGGAGCCCATATTTTTCCCTTTCATATTTGCCCCATTGTCATACCCTTGACCTCGCATGTCTTCAATGGGAATGTTCCATTTTTCCAGTTGTTCCATTACTGTTGCACATAAACCAGGACGTGGTTTATGTTGTTCTGATTGAAACAAAAATTCGTTTCTGCTCATAAAAACTGTTCACTGTTTCACTTTAGATAGACTGCAGTAGATACAACATTCTGCAGACAAGCATTTAGCCTGCTCTCGCTGCAAAATTGTAAACAGCCAGTTGATCAAAGAGGCGGCAATACACAATTTTTAAAAATTTTTATGCAGTGTATCGGGCTTTATTTATTTTAATATTGATCATTCTAAGAATTTTTTGTTTTTATGATAAAAATGAACTTTGAACCGTGTCCCGGCGATGGCGTCCCCTTCGTTCGCATGCACCGAATGCTCTGAATGCTCGCTTCCGTCGGCCATGAGTAGCTAATCACTCAGCCAACCAGGGCTGTTGAATGAAGTATACTCAGTTTAAATAATTGTTTACATAATAAACAAGTTCTTATTAGATATTTCTTTATCTCTATTTTTGGATTAAAAAATGTTTAATGTTCTAATGAATACTTGTTATTATTTTTATTAAATGCTCAAAAATCATTTTTGAGCATTTAAGACATTAAGACTCAAACATTAAGACTTAATGTTTGAGTCAAACATTAAGTCTCCGCGTAGTGAGGTTGGTTTTCGCGAAAACCTTTGGTTAGACATGAAGAATATTTATCGGTGAGTTAAAAAGTCTAATACGTTGGTGAAAGGGTTTTCCTCCCGGAAAATCGGGTTTTTCGTCCCGCAACTAAGCAAACCGACCGAGAGAACACATATGCACATGCAGCTTACGAAATCCAATGCTAATTGACAGGTCGTGGGCCTTAAAGGGCCTGTAAATACCACTGACTATACATTGTTGTTGTTATTGAACATTATCGTTGTTGAACGTTAAAAAATAGATAGTATAGATGATAAAATATCCATGTTTTATAAAAAGAAAATTATGGTACGGAAACATGAGAGTTGAAAGGAGGATTTTTGATTAGGATTTCACTGAACACGAGAGCACTATTTTGAATACTTTGTTTCTTCATCTGTGGCACTTTTTTGAAAAACAAAATTACATTGTCTCATTTTCTAATAGCTGCAATTCAAGCAAGCATATTAAATACTGCAGAAGGTATCCAGTCTCTCTCTCTCTCTCTCTCTCTCTCTCTCTCTCTCTCCAATAAAAATTACCATGATATACTATGCTTTCGTCTCACTGCTAAAATGATTTCAGTTATTTATAATTAATGCTACGGCATCTATGGTCTCTGCATTAATAAGGAAAATATATTTTGTCTATTTATCGCGTGTGTGTCTATCGGCTGGGTCATTCTTTCATAGGGAAGAAAAGTTTTACCACCTCCATATGACAGCGACTACTCATCTTTAACTGAAAACTCCTAGTATTCTTGACAAGATTCGAACACCAGTCTTTCCAGGAAAAGGGTGTCTTCTTTCTACTGATTGAGTTATGGAGGCGCAGTTATCTAGCCGAATTACAAATAGCGAAGTTATTGAAGTTATCTGATATGATAATACATTATTTATTATTCTTTAAAAAATTAAATTGGGGAATTAAAATATCCATGTTTGTGACTGTTTTGGAATGAACCAAAAATATCAATACCTTCAATTTCAACTCAGAAACAGTTTTAAACTGAACACATAAAAAAATTTAATGCGGAAGACTTGACTCAAGTCTTCTCATGAAGTGAAACATCTTAATATGAACTTTCTTCAGTTGAAAGTAAGTCATTAGCGAGTTTGATATGAAGGAGGAAAAATTCCCTCCTCTGGCAACTCTGGGTTTTATTAGCACAAAAAAGATAAACCCCGCACTCAGTTAAAATATAATATTGTATACTTTACTCTGTATTGTATAAAGTATATTTGCCTCATAACATCAGTTGCTTGGGTGTATTCATTTAATCAGCATTCATTCCTCTGCTCTTCTGTTCCTCTTCTTCATTCCTAAAAACTCGCCGATATTATACTTCATTGAGCACCAGTAGGTGATACTCATATATTCATATGTTTTAAGATATGTGATACTTTATTATAATGTTAATGTTGTTTGCAAATATTTGCAAATTTAAAAATAGGTCATAATAAGATGTTAATAAAAAAAACTAACTAAGATCGCCGTTTTCATGAATTATTGTATCGTTTCGCTTAATATGAGTGATCCCATATTGCTGGTATCCTCTATATAATATCTAATATGTGATGTGGATCAAACTTTTCTTGCAGAATTCAGAAATATTTGAAGCTATTCGCAAGCGCCTTCGTAGCTGAGGGGGGGTTTCGACGATGCCCTTTGGTCGGAAAGACATCGGTTCGAATCCCTTTTAGGACGCCAAGAAACCTTTATCAGGGCTTTTCATCTAAAGGTGAGTTTGCCGGTTTCACACGGAGATCGAAAAGTTTTTTCCCCCAGAAACTCGAGAGTTATCTATTCTGCAAAACAGGCAAACTGGCTAGAAGAGCATGCGCGATATATAGACATAAGACACTGCAGGAATAAAGATCCAACCTATTCACATCTTAAATGCAAACTTCTCGAACCAGATAGACTGTCAAATCAGATACTCGTGTGCTTTTTAGCTAAATTTTCCCAGTGCTTCATTGCCTCTAGGCGAGAATTTATACTTGTTACAGCGAAAGGACTGACAATCTCCGTCGTTAACATTTCGTAAACGACTATTTCTGCTGAATTTCTCAAAAGCTCGCGATATGGGAATTTGAAATTTCATTATTTGTGTCAAGCATTCGGAATTATTTTTAAATAAGTTTTTTTAGTTGAAAAGAAAAATATCAAACTTTCATTAATTGTTTTATTAGCTATTTCTGCAGAATTTTTAAGTAAAAATAATTTCAGTTGGTAATACTTGGTAAAACGTATTCCTCATTTTGTAGCTAAAGAACATCATGAGCGTGTGTGACTGAATGCGACATTCATCCTCGAAATTCAATCGGCAAGTAAAAACAACAATTAAGTAAAGATTTAATATTGGGTATATGAATAGAAATCAGTCAACAGGGTAGGGATTTGAATCACGTTGTAGTCATGGATGTTTGTAAATATATTTGGATGGTAGATGATTTTCGGTATAAGACCGTTACCCTACTTACTGGAAACCTAGGACGGTATGGGGGGAAAAAAAAAGTACCTTCTTTGGTCTCTATAGCAGAGTTTCCGAATTATCTAATCCTTAATTAATGCATCAATGGTACTAAATTAGACAGTTTGCAAACTTTCTTGGATGTGATGCACATAGCATTTTCTGTTAGTTGTCTTGTACTGATGTTGCTGCCTACCGATTAAAAGAGCTTACATACTCGTATAAAGGCGCAATTAAGCTGCAACTTGAAAGACGATAGATTTCAAACAGTATGAATTCCACCATAGGAAAGAGAGTCAGGGGTTCTAATAATATATCTCTATTGAGTTAGTGTGGAACCACTTATTTACCACGAGATAATGTCTTCCTATAATCAAAGAGATAACCGATGTAATATAGAAACATGAAATCGTAATTAATAATCAAAATGGAATCGATAACGCTACACTGCAATATATGACCATTTTGTGAAGACTACAAAGATAGTTAATAATTCGTATTTGGCGATTTTAATGTACTCTAGTTGCGTGTACATGGTAATAACGGTGATGATTTTCCTTCAGAAGTACATTAGTTACTGAAACGAGATCATAGATCCTAAGTACCAGAATTTGTTTACTGTATTTGGAACAACTACGAGGGCAGCAAGCTAGCAACACCCGCCATCTATGAAATGGGGTAAGAGGAGCAGTCCGAATTGTGAGCTTACTAGGCGCTTGCAGACAAGTATGTTATACTGCTGAAGAATAAAACAAAATAACTACCAAATTAACTTGTACCGACTTGTACGTAGGTCAGTTTATAATTCCTTTGTTCTTCAGAAACTTGTTCAATGGGAGTATATTTCTGGTGTATGATGGTGCATACTGTGAAGATCTGTTTTAGATATTAATAAAAATCAATGTGCGTCACTCTAAGTTTGCTTAAATAGTTTTTCTGCAACTCTTTTTTTAACAGCAACAACTTTGTTAATGCTAACGCTCAACAATGTACTGCACGGTGAACCTGTTGCTTAATGTATTTATTAAATAAACATAATAGGAACTGAAATAAGTATTAACGACCAGTGTGCCATTTTATTGAATTTTAGAGCTCTACTTCAATAAGAAAGAATGTTATGATAATACGGTTACCTTCCCTTTAGATCTCAATCCCCTGTTAAATTTAGACTTTCTCCGTTACACTGGACACAGTAAAACATTCCGGTTTTTTTTTTTATTTATTTTTACTAGAAGTTTCATCTTTATTAAAAATTATTTTCGCTCTTCTTATGATATTGCTAATTGCTCCTTCAAAACTTGGGGTTTCATCTCGTCAGAGAGAAATGAATCAGAAATCATTCAATTAATAGACATAAACATATAGACATAATAGACATAAATAAATTTATGAATTGGTCCTAGAGTCTTTAATTGTAATTCCAAACCTACCTAACCCAACCCAGTTCTTTATAAAAACAGTGTTGCTTAATTTTCGGTGATGACGCCCACGATTAGCCAGACCTAGTTTATTATTGGACAGCGGCTTCTTTTATGTTTTAAAAGTAAAAGTTCCACGTAAGAAAGTGAAACTGCAGCTGCAAATATATCTGATTCAAGAAGCCGGATGACACTGTTTTCGAGACATGAATGTACAGTGTGTGACTTATTTTCTGATTTATCGTCAGTGCTTGCAATGG